>NC_134274.1:13184858-13487358 GCF_031893055.1 Leptodactylus fuscus | reverse complement strand
TAGATAGATAGATAGATAGATAGATAGATAGATAGATAGGAGATGGATAGATAGGAGATAGATAGATAGGAGATAGATAGATAGATAGATAGATAGATAGATAGGAGATAGATAGATAGATAGATAGATAGAAAGATAGCTAGATAGGAGATAGATAGATAGATAGATAGATAGATAGGAGATAGATAGATAGATAGATAGATAGATAGATAGATAGATAGATAGATAATGGATAGAGATAGAAAGATAGATAGATAGATAGATAGATAGATAGATAGATAGATAGATAGATAACGGATAGAGATAGATAGATAGATAGATAGATAGATAGATAGATAGATAGATAGATAGATAACGGATAGAGATAGATAGATAGATAGATAATGGATAGAGATAGAAAGATAGATAGATAGATAGATAGATAGATAGATAGATAGATAGATAGATAACGGATAGAGATAGATAGATAGATAGATAGATAGATAGATAGATAGAAAGCTAGATAGGAGATAGATAGATAGATAGATAGATAGATAGATAGATAGATAGATAGGAGATAGATAGATAGATAGATAGGAGATATTAGATAGATAGATAGATAGATAGATAGATAGATAGATAGATAGGAGATAGATAGATAGATAGATAGATAGATAGATAGATAGGAGATAGATAGATAGATAGATAGATAGATAGGAGATAGATAGATAGATAGATAGATAGATAGATAATGGATAGAGATAGAAAGATAGATAGATAGATAGATAGATAGATAGATAGATAGATAGATAGATAACGGATAGAGATAGATAGATAGATAGATAGATAGATAGATAGATAGATAGATAGATAGATAACGGATAGAGATAGATAGATAGATAGATAATGGATAGAGATAGAAAGATAGATAGATAGATAGATAGATAGATAGATAGATAGATAACGGATAGAGATAGATAGATAGATAGATAGATAGATAGATAGATAGAAAGCTAGATAGGAGATAGATAGATAGATAGATAGATAGATAGATAGATAGATAGGAGATAGATAGATAGATAGATAGGAGATATTAGATAGATAGATAGATAGATAGATAGATAGATAGATAGATAGGAGATAGATAGATAGATAGATAGATAGATAGATAGATAGGAGATGGATAGATAGGAGATAGATAGATAGATAGATAGATAGATAGGAGATAGATAGATAGATAGATAGATAGGAGATAGATAGATAGATAGATAGATAGATAGAAAGATAGCTAGATAGGAGATAGATAGATAGATAGATAGATAGATAGATAGGAGATAGATAGATAGATAGATAGATAGATAGATAGATAATGGATAGAGATAGAAAGATAGATAGATAGATAGATAGATAGATAGATAGATAGATAACGGATAGAGATAGATAGATAGATAGATAGATAGATAGATAGATAGATAGATAGATAACGGATAGAGATAGATAGATAGATAGATAGATAGATAGATAGATAGATAGATAGATAGATAGATAATGGATAGAGATAGAAAGATAGATAGATAGATAGATAGATAGATAGATAGATAGATAATGGATAGAGATAGAAAGATAGATAGATAGATAGATAGATAGATAGATAGATAGATAGATAGATAGATAGATAACGGATAGAGATAGATAGATAGATAGATAGATAGATAGATAGATGATAGATAGATAGATAACGGATAGAGATAGATAGATAAGTAGATAGATAGATTAGATAGATAGATAGATAGATAGATAGATAGATAGATAGATAGAGATAGATGATAGATAAGGATAGATAGATAGATATAGATGATAGATGGATGGACGAATGGATGGATAGATAGATAGATAGATAGATAGATAGATAGATAGGAGATGGATAGATAGGAGATAGATAGATAGATAGATAGATAGGAGATAGATAGATAGATAGATAGATAGATAGATAGGAGATAGATAGATAGATAGATAGATAGATAGATAGATAGAAAGATAGCTAGATAGGAGATAGATAGATAGATAGATAGATAGATAGATAGATAGATAGATAGATAGGAGATAGATAGATAGATAATGGATAGAGATAGAAAGATAGATAGATAGATAGATAGATAGATAGATAGATAGATAGATAGATAGATAGATAGGAGATAGATAGATAGATAGATAGATAGATAGATAACGGATAGAGATAGATAGATAGATAGATAGATAGATAGATAATGGATAGAGATAGAAAGATAGATAGATAGATAGATAGATAGATAGATAACGGATAGAGATAGATAGATAGATAGATAGATAGATAGATAGATAGATAGATAACGGATAGAGATAGATAGATAGATAGATAGATAGATAGATAGAGATAGAAAGATAGATAGATAGATAGATAGATAGATAGATAGATAGATAGATAACGGATAGAGATAGATAGATAGATAGATAGATAGATAGATGATAGATAGATAGATAGATAGATAGATAGATAGATAGATAGATAGATAGATAGATAACGGATAGAGATAGATAGATAAGTAGATAGATAGATTAGATAGATAGATAGATAGATAGATAGATAGAGAGAGAGAGAGAGAGAGAGAGAGATAGATAGATAGATAGATAGATAGATAGATAGATAGATAGATAGATAGATAGATAGATAAGTAGATAGATTAGATAGATAGATAGATAGATAGATAGATAGATAGATAGATAGATAGATAGATAGATAGAGATAGATGATAGATAAGGATAGATAGATAGATATAGATGATAGATGGATGGACGAATGGATGGATAGATAGATAGATAGATAGATAGATAGATAGATAGATAGATAGATAGAAAGATAGGAGATGGATAGATAGGAGATAGATAGATAGATAGATAGATAGATAGATAGGAGATAGATAGATAGATAGATAGATAGATAGATAGATAGGAGATAGATAGATAGATAGATAGATAGATAGGAGATAGATAGATAGATAGATAGATAGATAGATAGGAGATAGATAGATAGATAGATAATGGATAGAGATAGAAAGATAGATAGATAGATAGATAGATAGATAGATAGATAGATAGATAGATAGATAACGGATAGAGATAGATAGATAGATAGATAGATAGATAGATAGATAGATAGATAGATAGATAGATAATGGATAGAGATAGAAAGATAGATAGATAGATAGATAGATAGATAGATAGATAGATAGATAGATAGATAACGGATAGAGATAGATAGATAGATAGATAGATAGATAGATAGATAGATAGATAGATAGATAGATAACGGATAGAGATAGATAGATAGATAGATAGATAGATAGATAGATAGGTAAGTAGATAGATAGATAGATAGATAGATAGATAGATAGATAGATAGATAGATAGAGATAGATGATAGATAAGGATAGATAGATAGATATAGATGATAGATGGATGGACGAATGGATGGATAGATAGATAGATAGATAGATAGATAGATAGATAGATAGATAGATAGATAGATAGATAGATGTAGCTCAGCGGAAGCTTTTTCAGAGGGTCACCCAACATTACATTATAAGTGGTCTTGTACTTGGTCTGGGTAAGGGGATGGTCTCCTCAGAGGGGTGGTCTTTTGGAGGGGTTTCGCTGTACATTATCTTATGTTCCACACAATAGAAACCATTCAGTGACACGCTCAGCTCTGCTATATCTGTATCTGTATCTGTTTTTTCGCGACTAAAAATAACTGGTGAACTAGGGAGGGATAATTGCGCTGTGTCCTTCTTACGAGAATGTCAGCCGAGCTCTCTTCACTGTGTCTTGAACCCGGTTGATTCCACTTCTCAATAATTCCCGATACATTATTGCATTTTTGAACTTCTTCCTCTTTAATACTTTGCTTCCTTTAATGGGTGACTGGGTATATTCTACCGTGGATTTTTTGTGACACAGAAGCAGCGGATAAGTCTATGATGCACTTCAGCGATGTGATTTAAAAATCCCATACCATATGTTTTCTCACCGGAATGCCTTGTCTTGCAAAATTACAGGATCCGAAGCTTAAAAACACAATTAGGTAGTTTCAAATGAAGTATTAAAGAAAACGAATAAATCAGGACGCGGACAATTTACATTTTTTATACACAGAAATTAATTTACTTTATACATTCTTGCATTGATTTTGTATTTGGCAAGTCCGGGATATTTCTATTATGTTGTGTCGGTTCATTTTATTTCTATTTATTTATTTTAAGTATCAATTTAGTTATTTACTAATAAATGTATATTATATTATACTTCAGTATATATTATATTATACTTTATTATAGATTATATTATACTCCAAATATGAAAAATGGATAATCAAAATTTACATAACTCTGGCAGAAGAAGAAGAAGAAGAAGAAGAAGAAGAAGAAGAAGAAGAAGAAGAAGAAGAATTAGGGAATAGTTTGCAAAAATATTATTATATTTATATTATAAATTATTGTTATTTCTTTTAGTAATCAGAATAAAATTTGCCCCTGTGGAATATAGAAACTGGAATCTACTGTGTTATGTCATGGAGTCCTCCTGCAACTGTGTTGTGTTGGACAAGGCTCTCCACTACATCCACTGTATATACGTAGCAGAGCTGAGATTGCTATGAGGTCCTTTATGTAATGCTATGAAGCTTAACACTGTACCTATGTAGCAGAGCTGAGATTGCTACTAGGTTCTATATGCAATGAGTATATGAGTTGTGCAAGGCTTACCACTATATATATATATATATATATATATATATATATATATATATATATATGTTGCTATATACACAATGTGCTTTCCACAGGACTCTATGCACACTTATACTATAAGAAACAATGTTGCTCATGACATACACAGCACTGCTACATTTCTCACCCCCATAAAGTGTACTTTCCATAGCAGAAGGAACCTGATCCACCTCCAGCAGTAATTTCATCCCTGTTTTGCAGTGGGATGTGCTTTGTCGTAGCATTTGCACAGTGTGTTAGATCACTCTCCAGGCACTTACCATGATTTTACCGTGATGTTGCATTTCAAAGCTGCTTTCTGCTATAGCAAGTGAGACACTTTGAGTTGACAGCCGAGCCTAGCTGGGACTCTACACCCTTACACTGGATATGTAGGGAATTTCCTTTTCCCCCGTTTTGCTTCTGAGAGCTGTTGTGTTTTAAGAGCGCAATCTCTTTTGAAACTACACATCATTTTTTTCCTCAGCCTAGAGCAACATTGTAATGTGACAACGCGCTCGCATCAGCCGCCATTTCCCAGTCATCCCTATGACAGCTTGACTATTTCAGTGCCAAGGCCTGCAACGCATGTAAAGGGGTTAAGTGATAATGAAAAACAATCTATCTATATCTATCCATATTATCTATCTATCTATCTATCTATCTATCTATCTATCTATCCATATTATCTATCCATATCATCTATCTATCTATCTATCTATCTATCTATCTATCTAATATCTATCAATCACTACTGAGCCCTGGAATCTCATGAGACCCAAAGGCCTCTCTGCAACGTAAGAAGAAACCAGTATTATAGCTAGCACACGGTAAGTGGGGGACCTGTCACATAGTTTACACTGTTCCCCCCAAATTACACCTCTCTCCCCCAGTATCCTATTAATCTTTGTGTCTACAGATGTTATTCTTTACCTTTCCTCTTGGGAGACGTCCCAACATCGGTGGTTCAAGGTGGCTTTAAAAAAAAAAAAAAATTAGGCTTGATTCACATCTGCACATGGGTTTCTGTTTATGGGGTACACGTGGGCATCCCTTGAACAGAAACCTAATCTGCATAAAAAAGCGGTTACCTTAGGAGACCCGCGGACCCCATTGACTATAATAGGGTCCGTGCGGTTTCCGCACGAAAAATGTGGAGAGAAAAGTGCTGCTTGCATCGGTTTTCTCTCCGCATTTTTCATGCAGAGAGGGGAACGTAATCCCTGATTGAGTCATTGCTTGGATAAATCTTAAATTCCTGTTTTTAAGAAATCCCTTCTTTTTGTATATGGCCCAATCTCCTTTTGTAGACATATTTGCACCTTTGCCTACCGTGTTGCGTTATAAACGATTATAATATCACCCCGGTTGGAGGTTGGTCCAGTGTTATAAATCTAAAGCCTAAATCCATTGTTCATTTGTTCCAAAATTATAGCCAAATAAAACCAGAAAGGAAAAACTTGGATGCTTGCAGTGGATTATCACCTTGTAGTCAGTCATGCGTGGCGCTAGGCTTGTGGCGTGCCGAGGCCGGTCCTTACTCTGTGGGACGTGATGGGTAGTAATTATATGACGGGAAGTGTTTTTGTCGCACTTGTGGTTATATTAAGCCTGGTGTATACAAGGTACTATGTGTATACATTATGGGCTGTATATACATGTAATATTCCACATGCCATGTGTATTACCTGAAACCTTACAGTAGCTCTATCAAGTGTCATGCGTCAATTTTCTACTGGAATTCCATAAAACCTCCAAAAAGTTTTCAGATAAAAAAAACTTCAGAAAGTTCTTTTAATTTAGCCTATAATGACATACTTAGCTATAGGTAAGGTCCGTGGGATCCATAAGGTAAGTAGACTCTCCTACTATGGAAGGACCACTGGCATAGATGGAAAGTAATGGATGCCCAACAGAACTTATGGTGAAGGTTCCAAGAGTAGGATCTTCCCAATGACTTTTACTCCAGACAGCCCCATAAAACTTTCAAAGCCACTTTGAATCACAACCCCCATTCTCAAAAACTGCACAAAATAATATGTCAAGACAAGCCTTTCTAAAATAGAAGTTGACCCAATGACTAGTTGATTCTCTAACCCGATCAATTGTTACCACTAGGGGGAAATAGCCTTTGGCCACCAGAGGTCTTACATCCAAACCAAGAAGTGTTACATTCTGACTTTCAAAAGTATGGCTGACTTTATAATGGATGGATGGCCATATCTGCCTACTTGGAACCTTTCTTACAAAGCGGTTCTCTTGTCTGGCTCATAGAGGGAAGTCAGGAAGGGAAGACCTCTATCTAGGATACCTATACAGTGTTGGCCAAAAGTATTGGCACCCCTTCAATTCTGTCAGATAATACTCGTTTTCTTCCAGAAAATGATTGCAATCACAAATTCTTTGGAATTATCTTCATTTAATTTGTCTTCAATGGAAAACCACAAAAAGAATTGTCAAAAAGCCAAATTGGATATAATTCCACAGCAAGCATAAAAAAGGGGGTGGACAAAAGTATTGGAGCTATTTGAAAAATCATGTGATGATTCTCTAATTTGTGTAATTAACAGCACCTGTTACTTACCTGAGGCACCTAACAGGTGGTGGCAATAACTAAATCACACTTGCAGCCAGTTGAAATGAATTAAAGTTGACTCAACCTCTGTCCTGTGTCCTTGTGTGACCACATTGAGCATGGAGAAAAGAAAGAAGACCAAAGAACTGTCTGAGGACTTGAGAAGCAAAATTGTGAGGAAGCATGAGCAATCTCAAGGCTACAAGTCCATCTCCAAAGACCTGAATGTTCCTGTGTCTACCGTGCGCAGTGTCATCAAGAAGTGTAAAGCACATGGCACTGTGGCTAACCTCCCTAGAAGTGGAAGGAAAAGAAAAATTGACAAGAGATTTCAATGCAAGATTGTGCGGATGGTGGATAAAGAACCTCGACTAACATCCAAACAAGTTCGAGCTGCCCTGCAGTCTGAGGGTACAACAGTGTCACCCCGTACTATCCAGTGTCAGCGTCTGAATGAGAAGGGACTGTATGGTAGGAGACCCAGGAAGACCCCACTTCTTACCCAGAGACAAAAAAAAGCCAGGCTGGAGTTTGCCAAAACTTACCTGAGAAAGCCAAAAACGTTCTGGAACAATGTTCTCTGGTCAGATGAGACAAAAGTAGAGCTTTTTGGGAAAAGGCATCAACATAGAGTTTACAGGGAAAAAAGAGAGGCCTTCAAAGAAAAGAACACGGTCCCTACAGTCAAACATGGTGGAGGGTCCCTGATGGTTTGGGGTTGCTTTGCTGCCTCTAGCACTGGACTGCTTGACCGTGTGCATGGCATTATGAAGTCTGAAGATGACCAACACATTGTGCAGCATAATGTAGGGCCCAGTGTGAGAAAGCTGGGTCTCCCTCAGAGGTCAGGGGTCTTCCAGCAGGACAATGACCCAAAACACACTTCAGGTCAGCACTAGAAAATGGTGGTGAGAGAAAGCCCTGGAGACTTGTAAAGTGGCAGCAATGAGTCCAGCCCTGAATCCCATAGAACACCTATGGGGGAGGAGAGATCTCTTGGTGGCAGTTTGGAGAAGGCCCCCCCTTCACATCTCAGGGACCTGGAGCAGTTTGCCAAAGAAGAATGGTCTAAGATTCCAGCAGAGCCTTGTAAGAAACTCATTGCTGGTTACCGGAAGCGGTTGTGCACAGTTATTGTGTCTAAAGGTTGTGCTACCAAGTATTAGGCTGAGGGCGCCAATACTTCTGTCTGGCCCATTTTTGGAGTTTTGTGTAAATTGATCAATGATTTGACTTTTTTTCATTCTCTTTTGTGTTTTTTCATTGCAAGCAAAATAAATGAAGATATTACCAAAGAGTTTGTGCTTGTAATCATTTTCTGGAAGAAACCGAGTATTATCTGACAGAATTGCAGGGGGGGCCAATACTTTTGAATACTGAATAAATATGTTGTGTGTGTTATACTGAGAGCGCTCAGGGGTCTGCACTCGATCGACAAATTAGAGAAAACAGCGGTGTCTAGAAGTTTACCAGTAGTCAGCAGCACAATATATTACTTTGTTTTCATCAGCATCATTTCGAGTTCAACCAGTGGTGGGAACCCAATGGCACAATCTACGGACATGGTATAACTATTTATTCTGAAACAATCCCTACTAATACATATGGCTCTATCCAGGGGCAAAGCGTATTGCCCATAGGAGGCCACATCTTGCCATGGCCAATGTTTATATCTACAAAGGGTTTGAGCAGCGTTTGGGTGTTATTTTTGTATTATAGATCCTAAATGGGGTTGTGTTGGGTTGGAATTTTTTTTTCAGTGTGGTAAATCTACTGTAATGTAATTGCTTAATGAAGCCTGTCTGGAACTATTGGTCTTTATGTTGTCACTCTGATTTAACCCTTCTGCAGGCCCATGGAGTAAAGCCGAGTAAGTCATGTGACCTAGAGTTGGTATCTCAACAGGGGAAGAAGGAGAATGAGTCTTACACCCCTGCTGTGCTCTGGAAAACTAATCATTAGGGGACTAAAGCCCCTGGTGGTGACCGGCAGCTAAAAAACGGTGTAAGAAATGCATCAAGTGTGGGTTGCATTTTTGCTACATTTTTCTCTGCATTTTTTCTTCCCTATAGGGAAAATGCTTGTGTTCCTGCACCAGTGTTTTTGAAGATGCGGCTTTTCCAAATGCTGGACTTAGTCTTTAAGCTTCAATAATTATTACTCCCCCTGCCCACTATTGTATTTAAAAAATAATAATAATAATAATAATAATAATAATAATAATAAAAATATTTCCCTTTATTATTAACCAATCAAATTTTATTTATTAAAAAAAAACTTTATTAGTAAAGCAGTTTTTTTTGCTACTTAATTTTTTTGGGTGGAAAAAAACCAAAGGTATTTTTGTAATAAAAAAAACCCCAAATAGAATCGTAGCAATTTAAAATACCGTAGAAAATAAATTAAAAAACTATAGCAATTTAAACAGAAAAAAGAAAAATCTAAAAGAAAAATGAGAAAAATCAGCAATTTAAAACATTGTAAAAAAAATAAAAGAAAATGAAAACAAATAATAATAGCAATGCAAAACGCCATGAAAATAGAAATAAAAAAATAGATAAAAAAATCAATTTAAAACAATGTAAAAGAACAAATAAATAAAAATAAAAAAAAGGAAAAAAAAAAAAAGAAAATCAGAGCGCAACAGGGTACATGATAGAAGCTGTTATTTATTTGTGCGATTGCTGCGAATGTTCACGTAATTGTACATTTCCTTTGCTTCCCATCACCCTGTAAGCAGCCTTAAGGATGGCGTGTGCAGCCCCGGCTGGAGGAGCTGTCAGTCCTTTACAGCATAAAGTTTCTTTTGTTGCACTTGGTAGAGTTTGGTTCGGGGCTTCCTCTGAGCAACATGAGCCTGGCCTTGCTGTGTGTCTTACACTAATACCTTCACTACTGTAAAGAAACAGGGGAACTTGAGAAATCGCCTCCAGACATACATATGATTATTTCACCAAATTTGCATCTTTTTAACAGTAATGGGGACGGCTTTCACAAATGCTCCCTGTTTCTAAATAGATATTAAGTGGCTGTTTCTAGTTGCTTCCCTCCCAGGGTCTCGGGAGAGCATCTTCGCAACCCACCCACTCTGCTAGATCTAACCTTGTGCTTAGCCCTCTGGCAGCTGCGCTCAGCTCTTGGCATCTGGCAGAGCCTACAGAAGGGACTGCATTGAGAAAGCTAGCCAAATGATACAGTCCTCACTGGGGAACCTTTATAATGCCTGAGTACATGAGGCTGCCTGCTTCTCCAAAATATTACACTGAAAAATAAGAGCCACAGAATATGGGATACCTGGAAGAGACAGATTTAAAGAAGATGCCGCTTCCACAAATTCTGTCTCTAATTTCCTATTTTGATCCTATATAGGTACAGCAGAGCTGAATGTGTTATGGAACGGTTTCTCTTGTGTCATCCATAATGCAGTAGGTTTACCTGCCGTCCTATAGAGAGCTGCGGATGAGACCTTGTGTTAGTACAAGCTTCGAAACAATTCAGCACTGCTGCATATATCAGAACTCATCAAATACATTTTACATACAAATATGCCGAGGAACAATTTTTGTCATGGGTAAAAAATTCGGAACAAAGATTTTCAAGATGTTTTTGTACTATATACTGAACGGCCGGCCCTGTATTACATGCAGGAAAAGACTGATAATTTCTACCATATATTTAGTAATTTTCTAGAAGAAAACCTCTGTCAGGAGATGAAGGCTTCTCCTTCTCCATCGTACTGCACTGTAAAAAGTCTCAGTACATGGGGTCATCTTTCCCTAAAATGCTCAGGGCATAACCATGTCCAGAATGGTCTCTACCAGAATACCTGCCAAGAATGTCATCTTTCACCGGACCAAACCACAATAGGGTTAAGTTATACTAAAATAAATCAAAGGGAGTGTCACCAGAACCAGACATATCAACTCTACCCTGAAGGTAGATAGGATAGGGTCACCAGAACCAGCATATCACCCCAACCCCGCAGATAGATAGGTTACTGTCACCAGAACCAGTATATCACCCCAGCCCTGCAGATAGATAGGTTAGTGTCACCAGAACCAGCATATCACCCCAGCACTGCAGATAGATAGGTTAGTGTCACCAGAACCAGCATATCACCCCAGCCCTGCAGATAGATAGGTTAGTGTCACCAGAACCAGTATATCACCCCAGCCCTGCAGATAGATAGGTTAGTGTCACCAGAACCAGCATATCACCCCAGCCCTGCAGATAGATAGGTTACTGTCACCAGAACCAGTATATCACCCCAGCCCTGCAGATAGATAGGTTACTGTCACCAGAACCAGCATATCACCCCAGCCCCGCAGATAGATAGGTTACTGTCACCAGAACCAGCATATCACCCCAGCCCTGCAGATAGATAGGTTAGTGTCACCAGAACCAGCATATCACCCCAGCCCTGCAGATAGATAGGTTACTGTCACCAGAACCAGCATATCACCCCAGCCCTGCAGATAGATAGGTTACTGTCACCAGAACCAGTATATCACCCCAGCCCTGCAGATAGATAGGTTACTGTCACCAGAACCAGTATATCACCCCAGCCCTGCAGATAGATAGGTTACTGTCACCAGAACCAGTATATCACCCCAGCCCTGCAGATAGATAGGTTACTGTCACCAGAACCAGCATATCACCCAGCCCTGCAGATAGATAGGTTACTGTCACCAGAACTCAGTATATCACCCCAGCCCTGCAGTGATATTTCTGAAAAGCAGACATCAACTCGCAAGGGGAAAACAATGTTTTTTCAGTTGAACCTAGTAGTACCATTTCCAAAGAAACCTAATCTGATAGACAACTACAATTAATACAACTACATGGAAAGTGTTGCAAGACTCGTTTCCGGGGAACACCGAGGGACTTACACACTGCATTATGGACTACATTAATTTCTGTGTGGACAGCACAGTACCAACTAGAAGGGTGAGGTGCTTCTCCAATAACAAACCATGGATCAACTCTGAGATTAAAGCTCTTCTCAAGGACAAAAGAGAGTCTTTAGATCTGGTGACAAGAATTGCCTGGGGGAGGTGCAAAAACAGTTGAGATGGCTGATCAGAGAGGGGAAGGCCAACTACAGGTGGGGGATGGAACTACAGACGGGACAAAGAAGGTTCAGCAAATTGTGGAATAGCCTTAAGGCAATATCTGGCCACAGGCACGTCTCCAGATAGTACGAGCTGAATCTATTCTTCAACAGATTCGACTCTGCCCCAACTATGCCCTCACCAGTATTTCAGTCAACCCCCCACCCCCATCAACTTGCACTCAATTGATCCTCACTGATTCTCTAGTGTGTAGGGAAATCAAGAGGATTAAAGCAGACAAGGCCGGAGGACCCAATGGGATAAGAGCAAGAGTTCTTAAAGTGTAGAGACCAGCTGTGTGGTGTTATTACGCACATGTTCAATATGAGTCTAAAGATGGGAGTGGTACTACAACTATGGAAAACATCTTGTGTGGTACAAGTTCCAAAGAAACCCAATCCGACTGACTTCAACGCGTACTAGAGATGTGCGAGTAGTATTCGTTCGAATATCGAATCCTATTATAGTCTATGGGAAAAAATGGGAATGTTGTTCCGGTTTCCATGGAAACTAAAGATCGAAACCTTGGATCCTCCAAGTTCCGGAAGTAGCAGGATGAGGAGCACGAGGAGGTTTTTGCATTGAATTCAATGGATTTTTCCCACGTGGAAGTCGACCGATACGAGTATTCGATCGAATAGTTGTGTTCGATCGAATACTACTCACTCATCTCTAACGGCTACAGACCTGTAGCCCCAACATCCCACCTGACGAAGGTCCTAGACCAGTGGTTCTTAACCAGGGTTCAATCGAACCCTAGTCCCTATGCACGGTTCATTTTGTGTACCATTAAAAAAAAACCATATACCTATGTCTTGAATTTGGAAAAAAAAATCATATTTTATTTATCACTAAAGAAGGGTTCGGTGAATGAGCATATGAAACTGGTGGGTTCGGTACCTCAAACAAGGTTTAGAACCACTGTCCTAGACACATCTACGCCCTCTAGTGTGTTCTGCTATGGACCCCCTCCAGTTTGCCTATTGACCGGGCATTGGGGTGAATGATGCCATTATCCACAGTCTTCACAGAGCTCTCTCTCAACTGGAGAAACCCGGGAACACTGTGAGAATAATGTTCTTTGATTTCTCTAGTGCGTTCAACACTATTTAGCCAGGACTACTAAGGGACATCACCTGTCCAACTGGATCCTAGACTACTTCACAAACCGACCCCAATATGTGAGAACCTGTGAGACACTGTGATCTGTAGTACGGGGGCACCACAAGGTACAGTTCTTACCCCTTTCCTCTTTACACTGTACACTGTTGACTTTAGGCATAACTCATCTATCTGTTACTTACAAAAGTACTCTGACGGCTCTGCTATAGTAGGCCTCATCAAAGATGGAGATCACAGGGAGTACAGAGACTTAAACCGGGATCTTGTGGAATGGTGCCAGTGGAACCACCTCAGGATTAATGATGGGAAGACCAAGGAGATGGTTCAGACTTTAGTAAGTGGAGACGTGCTCCGATCTTGGTGGACATCCAGGGGACAGGCATTGAGATAGTCAAGACTGGGCTGATCACCTGGAGGCGCTGCACAGAAAGGGTCACAGCAGGCTCTACCTGCTCAGGAGGCTGGGGGCCCTCGGAGTCCAGGGGACACTTCTTAGGGCCTTCTTCCACTCTGTGGTTGCTTCAGTCATCTTCTTCGGGGGCCTGCTGGGGGAGTAGTATACCAACCAGGGACAGAAATAGACTTGACAGGCTGATAAGAAGGGCCAGCTCTGTCCTGGGGAGTCCCCTGAACCTAGCACAGGTAGTGGGTGACAGAAAGACATTGTCTATGACAGAAGGTCACTGCCTGTGGACTGGAGTCATGATAAGCTTTTCTCGGCATTTCCTGCTTCTTCCAGTTTGTAAGAGCTGCAGCCTGAATCAAGTTATAGCAGTCGACATAAAACTCTGGCTTTTATAACTTTCTATATTTCAATAAATACTATAGATAGAAGAAAGAAGGAGAAACCAGGACTCTCAGAGAACCTCCATTTTCACCCCTTCCACATCTCTGAATTTGTCTTGAATTTTCTAGTATTTTGACTATAAACATACTTTTTTTTTGTATTTGAATAATCATCACATCTCTGGCCAGGACATTTATGATACATAGCCTTCCACTGTCCAAAAGAAGGAATTCTGTGAGGAAGGTTGGACACAAAATGGAGTATGATTAATGTGTGGTGGGCACTGATATGGGATGGGAATGTTTCAAAGCATGTAGGCAGATATATTGTGAACAAGTCCTCTGGGCCAAGACCGCCATGAAAAGTGAAGGGAAATATACAGGTGGGACGCTGCTGATGGTCAAAGAGAGAGGTTGTGTGAGGGGGCCAAGACTTATAAGCCTTTCGTTACACCCCAGTCAACCCCTGTTCATTTACTCTCCGCCTAGATGTAGCACCTCATGAAGCAGGATAACGGTCAGGGGACCACTATACGAGAAATTGCTGTATGTCCCAGAGCTGGGTATCTATCAGACATTTATGGCATATCCTGCCGATATATCCTAAATTCACTCTTTAAAGGGCTTTTTGGACTGCATTTTATATACCCCTTTAATATCCCATATAATAAAATTCCTATCAAACAGAACGGAGCGGGCTGTGTTACTATAGGGTTAATCAATAAAAAAAAATTCCAATGATTCGTTACCTTGAGGACAAGAAGTTTGTAACAGTATAAACGTTGGCTTTGCCAATATGTACGTGACAATTATTTTCAAAATTTTCAAAAATTCTCAACAGATTATTTTATAACAGCCAAGTAAGAATGTGCAGTTTACATTTCTGTCAGTGCCTTTGTGCTTCACGGCAAAAACTGCTGATTTTAATTAAGGAGGTGGGCAAGTTTTGTTCTGCCATTCAGTGACCCATTCCCACTCATTTCCTGATTTGTATAGACAGACTGACTGAGTTTTCTTCCAATATGTTGTTTTTGTAATTGAAGAACCTTCTACATCATTTTTCTAGAAGACGAAAAAAAGAACTTAGACAGATAAACATCTCCACATTACGAGGTAACATTAAGCGGGATTGTTTACGTGTCCCACAGTCTTTTTTTTTTTTTTAGTGTTGACCTTCGGTGTACATTAATACTCGGAATTAATTTTTGAATTCTTTTTAACCATTTTTTCTCACTTAAATAATTGTTACTTTACGCTGAGCCCTCAATTCTAATAACTTCAAGTAATGGATTAAAATGAAAATCCAAAAAAATAAATAAATTCCTTTTGTATATCTGTTAAATTTAAAAAAAAAAAATTAGTTACTGCCTACGGCTCGGATGTATATAATGATAAATAGTTGTAATATTTTCTACTATATTAGCCCCGAAAGCTATAGTCGTGATATACAATGTGTATAAGATAACATAAAGCATGTATACCCTAAATATATACAATGGACGTTACAAAAAGTCAACATTTAACCATTCAATCACACCGGTTGGGGCACGAAGGCTCTCGAGACTTTTTGTTTTTCTGTATCCAAATTTCAAATTCCATACGAATCCATCCAGGTAACCATGTGAGAATGTATTTTTTGCGTGACGGGTTTTATTTTTAGATGGCACCATTATCTTGGATATACAATAAAAAAATTTTAGTTATATTTTTGTTTTTGGGACAACCTTGCTAAAAAACCTTGCAACGCCATCATTGTTTTTGCATTACAAATAGCATAATAACTGTTTTCAGTGGGTCAATATGATTGCAATGATAACATATTTATGCACAACGTTGTGCAAAAATTTTTAGGTAGTCTTTGAAGGACCTTGGTGGGGAGGTTGTTCCTACTATCTTGGTGGGACTTAGCACAGATCTTCTGTGGAGGTAGGCTTGCTCCAATCTGTCTGTCTCTACATGTCATCCCAGACAGACTGGATAATGTTGAGATCAGGGTTATATCTGTTGGAGCCATATCATTAATTTCAGGACTCCTCGTCCAAAGGGCAAAGGTCATACCAAATATTGATGGAATTTACATTGATCTTTTCTTCATTAATTGACCCAAAAAAAAAACTATTAAGGCTTTTTCCTCTACCGGTTTCAATTTTAAAACAACGGACACCCGGCAGACCCCATTATAGTCAATCAGGTCCATCAGACTGCATGTTACTGCTATGTTCTCCGCAGAGACGTGTAGTAATTACTTCCCTGCCTTCTATTGAGGATAAATGGGTTTCTGGGCTGGTTCCGGGATTCTCGCCTATGTTCACTCCTAGTTACCTTCCCTATGCGGGCTAGCTTTATATGTATTCTGATAGTCCCCACAGCACAGATAACTATGAGTGAACACAGGCAAGGAGGGAGGAGGTAGAGCAACTCGAGGATCAAGTGCTGGTTCCGATCACTTGACCCAGGGTTGAAACCAGACCCAAAACCCCCATAGAATCTTGACAAAGTAAGTGCTGAAAAATTCCCAGGAAAACTCTTTTACGTGCCAAACACAAGATTGGATCTCGTCATCGGACCTCAATAAATAGCTCATGCAAGGAGCAATAGTTAAAATTTGTCTTGTCTCATGTTCTATCAAAATTGCAAACTTGAAAGCTCTTAGAAATGACAAATATATTAGAGCTAAAAAAAGTTTCTGCAACTTTCTTCTAACACCAAAAAATGTGTCTGTCCAAGGACTCTACATCAACAAGTCGTAAAAAAAAATAACTCCAGTCAAATTAATTCCGTGTTCCAATTCATATTATTGTCCAATTGGTGTAATATTATCGTAGTTCTCGCTGGTAAAGTTATTAAGCCTTGAATGGGAAAATACTACAATACATTGGCTTCAAAGTGACAACTGTATTACTGAGCTAGAAACGTGGCCAAAGCAGTAGTCAGCTTCCTTCTCCTACTTCTTTTGGCAGATCATAAAAATGTCTATCCTGTCAAAAAAATTGCATCTAGTATTTTTTTTTTTTTTTACAATGGGAATGGGTTTCAACTACTTTTATGGACATCCTGTTTGTTCTAGCATGCCTCAACCATATGGCAAAAAGTGGTGAGAAATTAATCAAAAAGTTGAAGATCTTTTCAGAAAAGATGTTTTAAGTTTGTTCTTGTTGGATTCTTTTTTATGGTAGCCATGAAAATAATTGTGGTTTGGCTGACATGTTCAACCCATAAAAACATTCACAAAATTACTACTTATAATTTCCACTAAACAGGTTGTCCAATTTTTTTTTAAGGCCATAAAGGTAGGGTATATATAATGATCATAGCTCACTTTTAGTGCCCAGTTTCAGAGTTGGTGGCCAAATTGATGTCCCATTCATCACCACTTGACCACTGTGGCTAATTAGTGTTGACCTGTCCAAAAATTTAATCGACTGGCGTAAGCAGTCATACTTTGTAAACAGGTCACGGCTGAGGCCGCAAAAAGAATGTCATTACTTCCGATGGAACAAGAGGTGAGTTACTGTTACATAGTTGATACCGGTGAAAAACGGACATTTAGAGCCAGTGATTGTGCACTTGAAAAAGGACCATCACATGTCCGAAATGCATTGTGCTATGTTTTAATACTATTAAAGAAGATTTTTGGAAATTTCCCGGGTCCTTCGGCCTGATTCCTCATCAGGTTGGTGCAGGATCTGCTCTCAGACTGGATGATGAGATCAGGGGACCATATCATCACGTCCAAGATTCGTCCTCCAACGGGCAAAGCTCACACTAAATATTGATTGGATTTATATTTCTCATGTCTTCAGTCTCCTAAATTTTACAAAATGTTTGAAAGCAATTTTCCCCACATATGTCTAAAACTTTTCAAATTTTTTTTATGCAATATAATATTTGAATGGTCAGTGAGAGGTAGGGGGCACTGTATTTTGTGGAAACCATTGAACTTGACCCACTACTGTGTTAAAATGGCCCTGCCTAGACCTAAATACCCCGTCTTGTTGTGTGTCCCGTTGGCTCCCCACCTGGCACCCAGTACCCAGGACACAAGCCCTGCCAGCCCAACCTAAACGGTCAATCGTCCCAATTCCATCTCCTCTCTATTTAACTACCTATATTTATTATTCCCAATAAAAAAAGACAAGAATTCTATTAAATGCAAATTTCAAAAATGATGCATCGCTGAAAAAAAGGGCTAATTCCATGCCAAATGTAAACTTTAGGAACGCAGTATTTAGAACAATGCAAATCACAGAGCAATAAAAGACACATTAGAAAATATGCAAAGCTATTTCGCATTTCTCTGAAGACTACGGGGGATTAAAAAGTCACAGTGTTAACAAAGTGATTTAGAATGTGCCACTAAATTGGGCCGTTTGTATAAAAATCTACATACTGAATCTTTTCGCTTTAGCTTCTTCTCATTACATTATATAACATTAGCAGTTGTGAAGCAGTCGACCAGATATTGCTATTACACCCGATTTATCTACCATTCATTTTCACGCAGATGCTATCTCCAGTAATTTTCTTGACTTGCGTTCTGAGTCCAGCGTCTACAATGAGCACTGAGTCTTTTAATTAGTCCCTCCTGCTAATTTAGGCACTGGGTCAAAATTTCGAAAGGAAGAGGCCTCTCCAGGGTATCACATCCTGAGTCAGAATTGGGAAAGTAGAATTCGGCATGTGCACACAAGCATACATAATAAACTGCGCTGGCAAAAGGGAACGCTCTAATTGTGATAGATTTAAAATATTTTCTGTATGTGATGATTAGGAACTGATTGTTTCATTGGCCTGAATTCACTTTGTAAGCAACATAACGTAATTGAATAATACTCGCCAATTCGCATAAGATCCTCCTTGGTTTATAGATTATGGATTATATTAAGTGCAATTTATGGGCATGGGCACACTATACGTCCCTATATACACTACACGTTATGTTACTCTATCATGGCGCCTAAGATATGGACAATGCAACAACGTAGCGTGAAGAATTTTTCCCCTGAAATGGGGCCATTGGCATAAGCCTTAGGGTAAGTTCACACGTGAGTTTTTTGGGCCAGATTGTGACGCCTCCTATTGAAATCAATGCGAGCTGGTCATTTCCTTTTTCCGCGAGCAGGAAACCAAGAAGCGACCTGCCCTGTCTTCAGGCAGGTTCCGCGGCTGATTCAGCTACGGATGTCCACCTCGCGATACCTCCCTCCCGAGTAGGCCCATTCATTTGGGTCTAATCCGGAGCAGAATGCCACCACTGGATGCTGGTGCACTGCAGTCGCCTCCGCGTCATATTCCGGTCCAAAAAGTTCACGTGTGAACTTACCCTTATGAAGTTTTTTTGCCTTCCTCTGGATCAACACTGTAGGGAATTGTAGGGTTATAGGTTGGACTTGATGGACTGGTGTCTTCATCCAACCTCATCTACTATCTATCCAAGATAAAACAGTTCAAAAGTTTCTCCTAAGAATTTATTTTGGAAAATCCGGATCCAATATAATCAAGAATGACAAATACATATACCCATTTTTTATGGTAACCGGGACCAGGGCCTTTGAATAAGTGGTTAGACATGGACCAAGTTTGGTGTCAGGTGACAGCTATATCTTCTGAACTTTCATACACTTGCATGCTCAGATGAATGTACGGAGAAGGGATTAAATTGTATCAGAAACTTCTGGCAGAAGATTATTTTCTTGTATAACAAATAGATTGAGCATGTCAAAATCCAACTTGTTATGGTATGGGAGTTTATCATGACTGGTCAATTGATCTTAATATTGGGAGCACTGGTGGCAGATGTACCTGAATTATCAAGAGGCTCCAGTCATCGAGGTCTCGTGCTCCATAATTGAAATCTACACCAGTCGGGGACTGCCATAGATTCAAAGCTATAGCTCATACTAGGTTTTTGGTCATGTTATAGGATATCTGTCAGGCCGAGGCATTTCCACTCTTCACACCGTGTTCCCACTTTGGCCACTTTTGTTGAGCTAGTCAGTTAACGGACAAAGTGGTGTGATTCTTGGTGCAAACAGCCATGTAAAAATTTTTTTGAAAAACTAAGTTATTGTGATAAATTTAATATATTCCCCCAGTATATCTAATTTATTAGTAGTCAACCTACCGCATCATGGGGGACTCAAATGTGAACCCTTATCTCCATTGGAAGGCCACTCATCATGAGTAGCCAAGGTTCAACCAACCACAAGACATCAATGAAAGCCATTGGCCTCAAAAGTGTCAGCCATGACTCTTAAACCCATCCTCTTTATGAAAGTCACTGACATGGCAACCAATAAAATTGACTAAGTTGGTATTTGTATTTTTCTACATTTCTAAAGCATTTGAGGATTCTGTTACAGTAAGAAGTTTATTATAGATAAATATTTTGAAACTTGTAGTCTTAAAGGGTTTGTCCATGGAGTTAAATTACATTAATTCATCAGGTAGATTCTTGATGATGGACTAGGACTTCTAGTCTGGGTCTGATTGGAGACCATCAGAGGATCCTCTGATACTTTGGTGGATCAATCCAACTCTGGTTCCAAACATCTTGGAGAAATAAGCACAGATCCATCAAACCATGGATTTCTTCACCCCCTCCTTACTCTCCTGATCTTTACTATAGTCAGCCAACCCCATAACACAAGGACTTGATATGACTAAGGGGTCTGGGGCAGGTTCCGTTCATGATTGAGACCATCATTAAGAATCCTCCGCGTGAATTAAGGCAATTTTGACTCTCTGGACAATCCCTTTAAAATGTAGATCAGTTTCCCCATTCCTAATGTCCAGGTTGCCATCGCCTTGCGTGTTTGAGATACAGGGGGCAAATATTTTTGTTACACAGTAATTCTGGTCATCAGGACATGGTATGTAACCAACAACCTTCAGAGAAGTTCACAATCTAGACACATCATTATTTTACGTCTCCTCAAACCATGTTCCTTTGTCAGATCAGTGACTTGCATTACATGGAAAGTTCACCGATGAAGTCATTCCTGGTTTGAGTTACTGGACAGAATAATATTCATCCAGCTGTGCCTGCTAAATAACAATTTGAGTATTCAAAAATGACATCACACTATCATGAGTCAAAATTAAAAAGAAAGCTAGAGTGTTGAAAAAGCTTCAGGAGCCAAGCTGAGTTGTATAATTTAACTTTATCGAAATTCTTCGTGAAATTATTCACTTTTTCCATATGGCGGAAAAGGGTCTTTCTGTTTAGTAGAGAACATTTCTTAACAATAGTAAGAAACAACGACCAATAAAATGACTCACAAGGCTACAATAATACATAACAGTTCTCGTAGATCACAAGGGCCAGGCAATCCGTTTTCTATTTTACCTTAATGGGGCTGTTACTTTTACATAGAAAGTGTAAATAAGATTCATCATGTTCACAATGTAACCTCCTCCATGTCAGGGCCGATGGAATGGAAGCAAATGTCATTCACTGCATGTTTATGTCTATAAAGGATACGGCGTTACGACTCTTAACTCTATGCTGTATTAGAAATCCACTGCTGGTTTTGGAATTGAGGAACATGAATATGTTGACACCATGTAGATAAAGTGATATAATACTAATAATAATTAAAAAATAAATAATAATAATAATAATAATAATAATAATAATAATAATAATAAATCCTACTAATGCTCATCATATTTCACAGTGACAGAGGATGACAATGTTGATTTTGTAGCAGAAAATGACCATGTCCCTGAAACTGATTTATAACATTGTAGAATATGTTGATAACTTCTAAATAAAGGTTATTGTTATCGATAAATTGTGAGGAGGAGCGGAGCCTCCACAGTGTTGTGCGGAGTCCACCGGCCTCTCCCCACTGTGCTCCTGAGTCCCCACTTCCGGGTCTTGGGAGTCAAGCAGGAACCTCCACAGCATTGTGCAAGGGTTGCCGATCTTCTCCTGAGCTGGATGGAGGACTTCCAATTTCAGCCATAGCGGCAGGCCAGAGACTATTAAAGGAGGGCTCTGGCTCCTGACCATCGCTAGCTATTCAGTTGTCCTTCATGTCCTGGTAGCAAGCGTTCCTCCTGATCTGATAATCTCTGACCATCTTGCCTTGACCTTTGAACTTGCCTCTCTCTCCTGATTCCATGCTGTGCCTGTTCCTGTTAATGACCCAGGCTTGCCTGTAGACCTCTGCTCTCTGAACTCAGCTTTGTACTTTGTGACCACTCCGGTTACCGACTCAGCCTGTCTGATGTTCCATTTGGATTTCCCTCTGTACCGCGTATTCCTCCTGCTGATGACCCAGACCGTATGACTACTCTTTACTCTCTGCTGCCATCTCCTGACCATCTGCCTTCTGGATCCCTGGACCTGCATCACAACCCGAAACATCTGCTTGTAAGAGATCTCAGTGTCTGGTTTACCGTGATTTGTGGTGCACCCTGTGTTTGGCATTTCCTGACCCGTGCCGCTCTGCCTAGCAGTGCCACCAAGTCCATCCCCCCATCATGTGAGCCTCTGGTGAACATCATTGTGGGGTTGGTGCGGCCCTGGGAGTGTTCAACATGCGGAGCAGTGTTACCATTTTACCATCAGTCTATCTAGTACTGGTTCTCACTTTGGCTCTGAACTGCATCTGCTATCCTAACATAAATCCTGCAGGTGTTGATCAGATTTTTACAGCAGTTGAGGATGACTGTGTTGATCTTGTGGGAGACCGTGACCGTCTACCTATGTAAATAAATGAAAGATAAAACAAACTGCGAGTAGAAAACATTAACAGAGGGTTAGGATAGAGGAACATGTAGTCAGTCACATGATGGTATACTGGTATCCTGACTCTCCCCCAAAGGCAGATGTCAGGAGAACATATCATCTATATCTCACATTGATTACTTAAAGTCCCGTTTCTGCAGTTTTTCAGCCTTTCTGATGTGTTTTGCTTCTTCTATATCTATTTGAAATGCCAGATTTACTTATTCCATCTCAGTAGTCACCTGGTTGTGCAGATGGGCTATCAATTCCGTGGATCTCGGCACATGGCTTATTCATACATTCATGACAGCATTTTCTGGATGAGTTTACAGTGAATCAGGTTAACAAGCAGTGCCAAACACATAGTTGGAACAGAACGATGTAGTGCACAGTTCTCAAAAAATTACTGATAAATATCCAAAATATTAATACAAAGCAAAATCTGGAATTTCCTGGAATAAGTCCTGACGGTAAAGTCTTTGTGGAAGAACCTGGGAGTATGTACTTAATTCTTCTGCGGTGCAGTGTACCTGGGGTTGCAGTCGCGAGGTCGGTAGTGCTTTCACATCTCACGGAAACACTGATTGATTTCACTGTGATATTGGCCGCCCGTTTTTGCTGCTACTAGTGATGGTCAAACCTTATAAGATTCATTATGTGATTACTTACAAAGTTTGTCCGTCAGTTTCATTTGGACCCAAAAAGGTGTTATTTTACTCTGTGGTCCCTTTATACCCCTGAGTAAAATACATGGAGATCCAGTGGAGGTACTGACAAAAAAAGAAATGCAGATACTCACCTCTCCTTCCTTCTCTTGGGCATCTGTTCTTCTTTCTTGACATCTGAGCTCTTGCAGCCTCTTCCAGTTGGGTCAAAGTGTCCTGAAATCAATGCACCGCACTACAGGTTTAAGATTTGACCTCAGAAGGTGTGACATTGAAGAAGATGGTGGAAGAGGCCACAAAACCCTGAGGCCGAAGACGGTGGGAAAGAAGATCAGACGCCCAGGAGAGGTGAGTATCTGTTTGTTTTTTATTCTGTCTGTCCCCTGGCTTTCGCTTATTATATGTTGGGGTCTGAAGACCCCAAGCCTAACAATATTTAATCAGTGATGGCCAAATATTAGAAAATTTGGGTCACTCATCTCTAGCTCTAGTGTTTCCATAAGACTAGTATTGCTATCCACCTTCAGTAAGTTTACTTTGGTATTTCACTTACTGAGAAGTGTAAGCACTGGTGACCTCAAGACTGGAGGCATCTATAGCCCCATCCAGGTACCTCGTGTAGCACCACCATCATTAAAGTGAAAGTGCTATCCATGTAATGCAAGGACATTCTGGATCCTACAAAAAGAAAGACGCTCCTAGAGGGTCCTGTATAGAGCACACCCTTGTATTTACTAAGAATTCCTGCACCGCTGAGCTAAGAGGAGCTTACCGAAGGAGTTTACTTGGAACAGATTGGTTGCTGAGTCAATGGACCAGCGTACATCTGTCTTCCGTAAGCTCCCCTACTGGCAACTCCAAGCATCAAGCAAAGGAGCGGGGAAAATTGGTTTTATAAACAGAGCAAACCCTTTAAAAATAATTCAGATATAGCAGCAACATGAACACCGTGGAGATGTCACAGCAGGCCAACGTTATCCATGTAATGCACAATTCTAAACAGTGTGATGGCGGTCATATAGGTGGCAGATACATCTGTACTTGGAATGAGCCATTGTGGCTCTCAAGATATTTATAGATTCTGGTTCTACAATTCCCTTGCCCTGTTATCATTGATATCCTACAGGAATAGCCTCTTTCTGAAGGTTAATGTATTTGTCATTGAGATTCTATGATTTAGGCACAATATCTACTTCTAAAAATGCAAAAATCAAGCAAACATATAAAGATGGCTTATTCTCACTATTAAAGGAATCTTCTAGTGGACCTCCATTCGTCCGCCGTGACTTGCCCTGCAGGGAAAATGCCTGACTGCCCTCAACTTCCCAGATTTTTTACATCAATGCCAGAAACTGTGGGCTTTCGAGGATTTTCCCAGCTGAAAATGATGTCAGCAGATCAGACGGGGTTGAAAAACCAAACAACAAAAACGTACAAAATCCATATTTTTGTAGGTATTGGTTTGTGTGGTTTTATTCATACTTTTGATTCCATGTTTGAATATCTTGATGATATTTTGTGGGTTTCTCTTCGCATTTTGATAGTACCAGTCCGATAGAGTCGTATTGAAAAGCAAAACATTTGGCATCTACCTCCATGATCCACCATCGTTCTCATTTCAACGCTGCCTCGTTCCCTCTGGTCTCTATGTCTTTGTCTTGTGTTGCAGTGGTGCAGCTTAACTGGGGATTGGCTAAACAGGGCAGTTCGTGTGTGTCAAGATGGAAGTAGGACGTAAAGACCAGTAGAGACCGTAGTAGCGTCAGATTGGAAGTGGCATGGAATTGGTGAGTTAAGCATTGCTTCTTTTATTTTGCAACCCACTTTGAGCCCTTGACACCAATTTCCCCCCCTTTAATGTGAAATATGTTGTCTCTTATCCAAGAGGGGGTTGACCAGGACCTAGAAAATATGGATACTGATAACCTATCCCCGGCATCAACACTATATAGTATGGACAGGAAGCTCCATGCATGGATAGGTCAATATCCAACATTGCTTGGTCCTAAACAAGTCCCTTTATTCCATTTCCAAGCCTTTGGTTAGCATTTGGTTGCATGCATTCTTTCCTCCTCCAGCTACACATACATCTTACTGTGTATTTTGACAGGGAATATTTGGACAAACTGAGCATCCTGTTAGTGATTTCTCAGCCAGCTCAGTCAGTGTGGTCAATTTTACAGCGTGGTTGTCAGAGCTTGGCTACATGAACATTGAAGGCTGCAAAATGACTATATAGGACTGGAGCCTTGAAGTCTTCAATTACACAGTCAGTGCCTCTGAGCTACTCATTCCCCATTGGTTTATCTCCCCTAAGAACAGATCTGGATGCATCGCTGTTAATGATGCTATAGGACTGATTACAAGATTGTCATTAGTGCTTAATTCTGAGAAGCAAAGCAAAGTACTCTGTAGGAAAAAGCTACATCCTATTAGCAATTTAAGAGAAATAGTTCATGAAAGTCTCTACTATACCGTAGTGGCAGTCTCAGCACTAACGTAAATCCAGTCCGTTTTTCTATCTATCTATCTATCTATCTATCTATCTATCTATCTATCTATCTCTATATACAGTATCTATCTCAAAGTTATCTATATGTCTATCTATAAGGAGGCAGAAGCCATCCTCTATTTCCAGTCTATCTATCTCATATCTATCTATCTATCTATCTATCTATCTATCTATCTATCTATCTATCTATCCATCTATCTATAAGATTATGGAGTCCACCCTCTATTTCCAGTTTATCTGTCTCTAAGGTATGGGAAGATACCCCCTTTCTCTAGTCTGTCTATCTTCTAACTATATATCTAACATCACACATGTAGAAGTTTATGCAAATTTCTCTGAAATGACAACTCATGGATAAAAAAGAAAGGTCTGCCTGGAAAACTAAAACATTACCAAAAAAATATTAAAATGATGTCAACCATTCTTGCCAGTCCTTAGGTTTTAAGGAAAATACACTATGATCAGGGAACCCTCTAAGCTGAAGAAAATAGACGTCTATGGAGAGGGGAGGAGGAGGCACGTCTTGGAGGCAGGAAAATGGCAAAGAGACTACTCTGTGCTATACAGTGACCTGGATTATCTTTTCAGAAGGTTCTGCTTCATGACATGCTGTAGACAGTCTTACATGTCTGTTTGCCCTGTGTCCTCTGCTCCCACCAACGCCCCTTCCCCTCTCCATAGACTTAATTGTCAACCTAGTTTAGCAATCCTTTAAAAGCTTATTCCATCTTGGCAAACTGCTGCTGAGATGGGAAGAACTGCTCCCAAATCATAGCCCCTACTACCAGGACCACAAGCAGATGAGTAGCGCTGTTCTCCTTGTAGAGGAGTATGGGATGTAATGAAACAACATGGCAGAGTTGAGCTACCCTATATCTATAAATTCAAAGTTATGGAATCAACCTATATGTGCTACACTGTTTCCGTTTTCCACTCGCCTCTATCAGAGTATGACAATGAGAAACATTGTAATGCACTTTTCACACACGTTGAGGCTGTCATATGGGCGCTCATCGCCAACACTCAGCTCTTTTACATGAAGCCAATTTACCCATTGGTACATATTTGGCATGTGAGAGGAAACCCATGCAAACACAGAGCGAACATACGTACTCCATGCAGATGTTGACTTTGGTTAGATTCAAGCCCAGGACCCCAGCCATGCAAGTGCTAAAGACAGCCACCGTGTAGCCAAGAGCCATAGTGCCCGGTTATTCTTTAAGTCCAATCCTATGGACTTTGGAGAAGCCATTCCTAACTTGGCAAGTATCTGTTAAAATGAGAATGACCCTTTAAGCTATACCTTCATATGTAACGAGAGCTCGGTCTCTTCTGCGACAGTGACGAACTTGGAGAGCGCTTGGTTCACTTGATGGACTTATGATAGAAATCCCTCAACTTCTCGACTGCGCATGTCCGCTTGTAGTGTGGGCATGCGCAGTCGGCTCTGCCCAGGCCCGATGCCTATCAGAGTGAATTCAAGGCCAGAAGAGGACGCGGGGATGCTGCGCATGGAGAAGAATCCAGCCCGACCCTCACTCGTGTACTTGGTAAGTAGAATTTGATTGAATGTTGCCTACCCCTGAAACAGGCATTTCCCCCCATAGACTATAATAGGGTTCGAAACCCGTTCGAACAGTCGAACAGTGTGCAGCTGTTCGAATCGGATTTCGAACTCCGAACATTTTAGTGTTTGCTCATCTCTAATAACTACATTTTCAATGTCCTCATTATTCGGATGATTCGGCTCCATCTCGGTAACAGCGAATTCATGTTATTAATATCAGATTTTGGGTCCCGGACACGGATATCTAAATTCTCAATGATACTTTTTGAAAAATGTTCATTAGAAATTGACCTAGTAAAAGTGCCATGTATGTAGTGGTAAGTGATCGCCTCCGAAAAATTGCCCGGCAATAATCCTGTACTCCTTACCTGAGTAATTGTTGCCTGGAAATGATTGGGCGGCCCTGCTATAATGAGATGGAAGGAACTTGGTCCCTGGTGCCAACTTGTCCAACTCCTTATTCGTTTATTTCTGATCTACTACCTTGCTGACATCTTGCTGTACTCCAAAATTTTGCTGAATGAAGCTGCTTTGTGTTGTAAACTGCAAGTGCTCGGAAAATACAGCCAGGAAAAGTAATTTCATCTCGGGCCAGTATCTGACCTCTGTTTCACCCACAACAGTCATAACGTACGGTATAATGTGAAACCTATTTTTCCTCTACGGCACATTTATATATATATTTATATCTCTTCAATTAAAATAAAAAGAATGCATTGTTCTACCTTGAGAAATGTAGATTTTACAGAAAGGAGCAGTCACACAAAACCCTTCAATCCCAAGCGGTCAATGTAAATACGGAATATTGATGGCGAGCAATAGCCTACAGTATTTACCATGGCGTTAAATGGAACATATTCAGTATCAAATACCGTCTACCCCATGGAAGATTTGGCAATATAGAATACATACCTAAAAGGTAACATAATTTCTTACTTTTATGAATAATGTTCTTTATTACTGAATTCTATCCAAACTTCTAATATCCTTTGGAGAACGTATGCAGATGGATTTTTTATATTTGTTTAGCCAAGTGAATAAAGGATAAGTTGATAGTGCGGTACAATAAAAGTCCATTCACCCCCAATCGTATAAAATTCGCTCTCATTTAGTCCTTGAGCCAACAAAAAGTAGTCCCAGTGCTCCAATGTTCGGAGCTGTAGTTATATGGACGGAATAGAACAGACTTGTATTATGATCGTATCCAGTGGTCGGGTCATGGTGGAGGTTGCACTTTGTTGTATATAATATAATCGAATTGTATTATGGTCATGTCCAGTGGTCAAATACTGTTGATGGTTGGTTATATGTTGGACATATAGAATATAATACAGTTGTATTATGATCAAATCCAGTGATCGGGTCATGTTGGTGGTTTTAATATTGGGTGTACAGAATATATTAGAATTGTGTTATGGTCATATGCAGTGGTCGGGTCATGTTGGGGAGGGGTCGCACTTTTTGTTGTATATAAATATAATAGAATTGTATTATGGTCATGTCCAGTGGTCGGATCCTGTTGATGGTTTTAATGTTTGGATATGCAGAATATAATATAATTATACTGTGGTCAAGTCCAGTAGTCAGGTCATGTTCGGTGTTGGACATACAGAAGCTAACAGAATGGTCATATCCATTGGTTGGGTCAAGTTGGTCATATCCATTGGTCAGGTCATGTTGGAGGTTGCAATTTATGATGTATATAATATAATATAATAGAGTTATACTATGTTTGGGTCATGCTGGTGGTTGTAATGTTGGACATACAGAATATAATATAATTATACTGTGGTCAAGTCCAGTAGTCAGGTTATGTTCGGTGTTGGACATACAGAAGCTAACAGAATGTCATATCCATTGGTCATATCCATTGGTTGGGTCATGTTGGTCATATCCATTGGTAAGGTCATGTTGGAGGTTGTAATTTATGATGTATATAATATAACAGAGTTCTTCTATGTTTGGGTCATGCTGGGGGTTGTAATGTTGGACATACAGAATGTAATGGAATTATACTATGGTCATGTCCAATAGTCAGTTCATGTTTGATGTTGTGATGTTGTACATATAGAAGCTAACAGAATGGTCTTATCCATTGGTCATATCCATTGGTCGGGTCATGTTGGAGGTTGCAATTTATGACGTACATAATATAATAGAATTGTATTATGGTCGTAGCCAATGTTTGGGTCATGCATGACTCATGTTGGTGGTTGTAATATTAGATATACAAAATATAATAGAATTATACTATGGTCATGTCCAGTAGTCAGGTCATGTTGGATGTTGTGATGTTGGACATACAGAATCTATTAGAATGGTATTATGGTAATATCCAGTGGTCATGTTGGAGGTTACAATGTTTGATGTCTACAATGTATATAATATTAGCATGTCATTATGGTTTTATCCAGTTATTGAGTCGTATTGGGAGGTGTAATGTTCTTCATATAGACTATAAATGAATTGAGATATTATTGTATTCAGCGGTTAGATTATTTGTCTGTATACATTATAATAGAATCTGTATTATGGTCTATTAATCTTGAGATGATTTCTGGTCTCGCTGAATACTTTTCGGAATAAGCTGACAGTTACATCTGATGCATAGCAGTAACACTGCCAAACCACACCACAAAAGAAGAGACACAGATCTTTCCAAGAATGTTCTGCAAAAAGACATATCAGAAACATGTATAATCCGCTGTGACATTTACAAAACAATTCCGTTTGGAACGTAACATTGCCATAAATTATTATTGTAGCATAATGTTTCCATGTCCATGTAGTGTATGACCTCACTGGGTGGATGCCGCTCACAGCTGGCAGGGTACAGGCGATTCCTCTGCTCTCTTCTTTCCTCTCGGAATATCATATTCCCAATTATCAACATCAATATTTACCCTTGTAAATTGATCGACAGCTCGATATTGATTGATCCAATTGTCTATAATGTGACTGCTACGGAGACTAACAGATGTCATTTTACTATATTCCTTTAGAATGAATAGTTGGCTGTACAAGGTAAAGCATGGTACTATTAAGTTCTATTACTAGCCATGCGTGTTGCGTCAGGTCTGTTCTCATGCAGCAGATTTGATGCAGAAATTCCAACTCATGAAAAACATATAACATGAGTAAGATCACCATTAAGGTATAGAGAAGGGGTACTCAACTGGATTGCAGTCTGAACTCGTCATATAATGTCATGTGGAGAACACTAAGAGGGCAGTATACTCTGTGGAGGCACTAAGGGGGCATTGCAATGTGTGGAGGCACTAAGGGGGCATTATAATATGTGGAGGCACTAAGGGGGCATTGTAATGTGTGGAGGCACTAAGGGGGCATTATAATGTGTGGAGGCACTAAGGGGGCATTATAATGTGTGGAGGCACTAAGGGGGCATTGTAATGTGTGGAGGCACTAAGGGGGCATTATAATGTGTGGAGGCACTAAGGGGGCATTATAATGTGTGGAGGCACTAAGGGGGCATTGTAATGTGTGGAGGCACTAAGGGGGCATTATAATGTGTGGAGGCACTAAGGAGGCATTATAATGTGTGGAGGAACTCTGGGGGAATTATATTGTGTGAGGCCTCTACTGTATGGAGGGCTCTAATGGATATTATAATGGGTGGAATCACTAAGGAGGCATTATAATGTGTGGAGGCACTAAGGGGGTATTGTACTGTGTGGAGGCACTAAGGGGGCATTATAATGTGTGGAGGAACTCTGAGGGAATTATATTGTGTGAGGCCTCTACTGTGTGGAGGGCTCTAATGGATATTATAATGGGTGGAATCACTAAGGAGGCATTATAATGTGTGGAGGCACTAAGGGGGCATTATAATGTGTGGAGGCACTAAGGGGGCATTATAATGTGTGGAGGCACTAAGGGGGCATTATAATGTGTGGAGGCACTAAGGGGGCATTATAATGTGTGAGGGCTCTACTGCGTGGAGGGCTCTAATGGATATTATAATGGGTGGAGTCACCATAGGGGCATTATACCAAATGGAGGACACTAAGGAGAAATATACTGCATAGATGCATTAAGTGGGCATTATAATGTGTGTAGGCACTCTGGGGGAATTATATTGTGTGAGGGCTCTAATGGATATTATAATGCGTGGAGTCACCATAGGGGTATTATGCCATATGGAGGACACTAAGAGGGCAGTATACTGCGTGGATACACTAAGTGGGCATTATAATGTATGGAAGCACTGTGGGTGGAATTATATTGTGGGAGTCACCATAGGAGGACACTAAGAGGGCAGTATACTGTGTGGATGCACTAAAGGGGCATTAATACGCAATTTGCTAAAAAAAATTAAAATACATGCTTTCCACCTCAATTTCTGTGTGTTTTAATTACTTTCTAACAGTTTGTGCACCTCCTGGGCGGTACTTGTTGAAAAGGGGATGTGGCTTGATATGCTAAACTGCAAAACAAACATTTTGTTAACATTTCAACCACTGCACCCAATTTTTGTGCAAAATATTCTGTTGCAAACCAATTCAACCAAAAGGGGTGTAAAGTTAGACTAGACAGACCAAATGTACGCCAGATTTTTAAACTGCATCAAACATTTTGGAAAAACTGGTGCCGTTTAAGACTGTTTAGTCTAAAAATGAGACCGCTTTAGTTTATCTTCTCCTATGTGCAGTGAAATTGCCTAATAATAAAATACTACTAGTAATAATAAGAAATATAATAGAAAAAATGGTGGAAAAAAATATTGAAGGAGAAAGTAAAGCTGTTTTCTTGGACTCTATGAAATGCAGCAGAGCTTCATTAAGGGACTCGAGGGCCGACTACTTACACAGGTTATTGATTTTCAGTCTAGTCCATGTTTAACATAATTCTACATAGACAGCAGCTAATTCTACATCTATAACCAGCGCTCCGGCGGGATTACAGGGTGCAACTGACCAGAAGTAACTGCTCTCTGTGCACCATTCTGTGGAATAGCCACAATCCTGTGATCATCGTAGAAGTGGCATGAACATGGATGCGTGAAGAGATAAAGGGATAGGTATTGGTTATTAAAATGAATGAGAACGTTACATCAAATGATATCAATAAAGAACCAAACAAGCAAAAACAAATGGTTGTCCTAAAGGGATCTTTGTGATATTTGTGTAAGATCTGTCCTGAAAATTCAATAGATGAGAATTGACAAGATGGGATTCCTACAATCTCAAACACATAGAGGTAACACAATAGCCACCTGTTAAACTAATGAGTAGTTGGGATTTAAAGGGGTTGTCCAGTTTCAGACCAATATTGAGAGACAAATGTTATTTTTTATATAATAAAAAGTTGCACAATTTTCCAATATTATTTCCGTATCAATTCCTCATGATTTTCTAGATCTCTGTTTGCTGTCATTCATTCTGCTTAATTTCAGTGAGTAAAATTAGCCCATGGTCATGTGATGGACACATACACTATGTGATCAAAAGTATCCAGACACCTGGCTGAAAATGGCTTACAAGTTGGTGGCGCCCTCCATCGGTAATGCTGGAATTCAATATGGTGTTGGCCCACCCTTAGCCTTGATGACAGCTTCCACTCTCGCAGGCAGATGTTCAATCAGGTGCTGGAAGGTTTCTTGGGGAATGGCAGCCCTTTCTTCACGGAGTGCTGCACTGAGGAGAGGTATCGATGTAGGTCGGTGAGGCCTGGCACCAAGTCGGCGTTCCAAAACATCCCAAAGGTGTTCTATAGGATTCAAGTCAGGACTCTGTGCAGGCCAGTCCATTACAGAGATGTTATTGTGGTGTAACCACTCCGCCACAGGCCGTGCAGTATGAACAGGTGCTCGATCGTGTTGTAAGATGCAATCGCCATCCCCGAATTGCTCTGCAACAGTGGAAAGCAAGAAGGTGTTTAATACATCAATGTAGGCCTGTGCTGTGATAGCGCCACGCAAAACAACAAGGGGTGCAAGCCTCCTCCATGAAAAACACCACCACACCATAACACCACCATCTCTGAATTTTACTGTTGGCACTACACACGCTGGCAGATGACGTTCACCGGGCATTCGCCATACCCACACCCTGCCATCGGATCGCCACATTGTGTGCCGTGATTCGTCACTCAGAACAATGTTTTTCCACTGTTCGCCAATCGCCAATGTTTACACTCCTTACACCAAGCGAGGCGTCGTTTGGCATTGACCTGCGTGATGTGTGGCACCCAATCACCTGACCATGTTCGAAGTCCATGAGTTCCGCGGAGCGCCCCATTCTGCTCTCTCATGATGCCTAATGTATACTGAGGTCACTGATATGGAGTACCTGGCAGTAGGTGGCAGCAAAATGAACCTAATATGAAAAACATATGTTTTGGGGGTGTCTGGATACTTTTGATCACACAGTGTAGGTACACAGCTTACCAAGCAGAAGTCTGATGTGCTGTGAATACAATGAGCTGTGCACCTGTGTGTCCATTGCATGACCATGGACTGTACATCACTGGGGTTGAGCCAATCTTGAGATTTCAGGATCGATTTTAAAATCAGATTTCCGATCATTTTCCAGTCGATCCCGATCGCAATCGTGAAATGTGCTCAATCACTGATTGGGATCCGATCTTTCTCGATTGCTCAACCCTAGTCAATGCTTCTCTATGGGAAAAGTCACTTTTAGGGTTGAGCCAATCTTGAAATTTCAAAATCTAATTTTCGATCATTTTCCAGCCGATCCCGATCGTGAAATTTGCTTGATCGCCAATCGGGATCTGATCTTTTCCAATCCTGATGGCTCAACTCTATACATCACATGACCATGGACTGTACAACACATGACCATGGACTGTAAAATTATATGACCATTTACCATGTGTCACATGACCATTGACTGTACATTACATGACCATGGACTGTATATATCACATGACCATGGACTGTATATCCCATGACTATGGACTGTATATCCCATGACTATGGACTGTACATTACATGACCATGAGCTATATATCACATGACTATTTACCACGTATCACATGACCATGGTCTGATTTTTATCCATTGGAATTAAACAAAGAATAACAGCAAGCAGAGATCTAGAAAACCATGAGGAATTTGTACTGAAAGTATTTTGGAAAATTGTACAACTTTTCAATATACAAACAATAACATGTGTCTCTCAATTTTGGCCTGAAACTGGACAATCCCTTTAAGTTGATACAATAAAAGAAAAGAATAATCTAGCTCACTTGCAAAGGATATCTGTAATAAATGATCCAGCTCCTATCAATTAGATAAAATCACTATATTGACGAAACGTCATCAAATCCGCAGGTGCCGGAGGTTGCTGACCTTTGATCTACCACGTGAAGAGGGCAAGTAAACATCCCATTTTGTCCGGAGGGTTGCCCTGAAAATAAGAATCTTCAGTGATCTGTGGGGGATATGGCAGGAAGCGTGTGTGCTAACAACGCACTACAGACCTGTTCAATGATATTCATCTTGGCTACATCTGTATGTATTTTCTTGAAGTCCATATCAGCCGTCCCATTAGACTATTTTGCTAACATAGTTATTTCAGATCCACTTGTCAACAACATTCCATTTCCACTTATCCTATGTTGGCTCCGTTAAAACCTACGGCTTCTTCCTGCTGACTCCGTAATCTTATCAAATGATGTATTCCTTCTGCGTCTATTCCACATATGCATAATGTAAAGACGTCTATATCTCGGTGCATTGTCATACAGGCCAAGTCTTACGCCTAAAACGGTTAAATGAGAAAGTTGACGGCTTAGTGAGATAGATCAATTTAATACTATTTAATGAATCCACAGAATGCATAAGGTAATTATTAGCCTAAAGTGCATCATCTGTTTCCTCTAAAGCATCTGTTATGTACTGTGTAGTTACCGACAAATGAAAATTGTGTTTTATCCAAGGTTTGGCGGCATAATCCTATATTCTGTGGCACAGATGTTCTAAGCTGCGAAATACAGACCTACAATTGCAAGACCAATTTTATAAAATCAGATTTTGTTATTGTACAGGAAAAAGAACATAATGGCTCGGCTGCACCTTGAGCGTCGGTGTTGTGGTGGCTTGCAGGGAAGATACAATGAGTCACGTTGTGATATTTTAGAAGGGTTAGTTTTCACAAATTTTACAATTCCTGCCAAATTCTCCGGCCCCTAACACCTCCTCATGCAAAAAATGTGTTTGTAATTACAGTCGCTGCTCACAAAACAATGTTTAGAGGAGTAAATATTGCATTGGGTTGTTATATTATTTATTATATGAACCCCGATATTGTAAAAATAATCCAGAATATTAGAATTCGTTGAGTGAGAATTTTTTTCCTCCGGGGTACCGTAATGGGGGCAATAAGGGCCCCATATTAATCTATTTTACAGTGCTGCAGCATATACTTCTATTATTGTAATCCTCCTCCCAGGAAAGTAAACCATGGTGTTGTAAGATGGTTTGTAGTGTTATAGTAAACCCTACACCCCCCTCATTCCCAGCCATAACACCCTACATTGAGCTGCGCTCACCAATAAAGTTCCCATTTGATGTACAGAAAAAAATGTATTAATAATTCCAAATGTGAAAGCTTTCCATTGTGGATGTAACTAGTAAAGTAATCCTTCCTATTTGGACACACCCTGTTCTATTCACTGCTATGTGATATTGGCAGGACTGACACGAAGCTGCTAAATCGATCAGCTTTTCTAAAGCTATGTGGGTGGGTGGAAAAAAGCTTTGACGAATGTTCTGTAAAAACAAGCAGAGAAATACATGATAATAAGAATATACTTCTAAGATGTAGGAACCTGGGCTCAGGCATTTACAGGCCAAAGCTGACTATCACATGGCTGTAGGGTGTTCTTAGTAGCCTAGAGGGGAAATTGTCTGGTGCCTTGTTGTCTTCCCCTTGGTAAAAGTGCAATAAAATAGTCTACAGTCTATGTAAATAGCATTTATTTCTTATTTAAATTGGACTTAAATTCTGTGCCCATTCATTTTTTATATATTGATTGGTCTGAGACTTGTACATAAGTTACCTAGCCTAAATGACCCCTAGTGGTCGCTGTAGGAAATACAGAGTAATTTTATTTAAAGGCAATCTATTTTAGATCAGTGGGGATCCGACTGTTGGGACCAGATTAGTTTCTTGAAGTGCTCTGCTCCTGGAATTGTGCTATGGGGAGGACCGTGGTGTATGGAGGTGGCCGTCACTCTCCCCGCTGTGCTCCAGAGTCCCTACTTCCGGGTCTTGGGAGGCAGGCTGGAACCTCTGCAGCGTTGTGCTGGGGTTGCAGATCTCCTCTTAAGCCAGATGAGGACTTCCAATTTTGGCCTTGTGGTAGGCTAAATCCTATTTGAGGAGGATTCTGGCTTCGGACCACTGCTGTCTATTCAGTTGTACTTATGAGTCCTGGTAGTAAGCGTTCCTCCTGATCTGATTACCTGTGTTTTGACCATTTTGCCTGACCGTTGTCCTTGCCTCTGCCTCTTGATTCTGTACTATACCTGTTCCTGTTAATGACTTCGGCTTGCCTCTAGACCTCTGCTCTCTGAACTCTGCTTTGTATCCCGCTAAAGTTCCTGTTACTGATTCGGCCTGCCTGACGTTCCCTCTCTATTGCATCGCCCTCATGCTAATGATCCAGACCGTATGACTACGATTTACTCTCTATTATCAATAGGACACCCCATAGGAACTATTGGAATTACAGTATACCTTAGGTACGAAAGCTCTACTATGTTGTACTGCTGTGCCTTGTCACACATATGCACAAACTTCTGGTTAAAGTGGTAGAAACTGCCACTGACCTCAGCCTGTGCCCTACTGTCCTGGTTTGTAAGGGACTCTACCCCATTATTATTCCACTTAGCATTTAGGTCCTAAAGTATCTTTTACTTTGCAAATGTGCACTGCTCCTCATCCATTTATTACCAATCTGGTTTGCATATTTGCTTGTTTGCTTTTAGTCCTGGCTTCTGCCCTTCATCATTTAAAATTGAATTTTTCCTGCCTCGATCTCTTTTCTGTTTCGGTACTGTAGTTGGACGCCAACAGCTACCCACAGAAGTCTATATCCCCTTGCAAAGGTTAAGGAAATCATAATGTTCTATACACACTTTTCTCTGGAGTTTTCCCAAAAACATGACTATATTTAAATCTGTTGACAATTAAAAGCTAAGCATGTTTGCAAATATTAAATAGTTTGCACATGTTTAACAATTTCCATTAACCATCTTAGTGGTGACATCTGTTGTCTTGATTGGTTGCCAATAGATATGACTATGAATGCAGGAATTTTCTATGTTCTGACATTTATCAGAAACCTAGTCATGGGTTGGTGGATATGGAGGACTAAAAGAGGTAAGAAAAAGTGAGTATGAAGAGACCCCAGCATATAATCATGTCACTTTTCACTTTGAAATAACTTCAGCTGTGTTTGCCTTAGAGAACAAGAAATTAGATAGATATGATCCTAGGAGTCTGACAATGTTCTACACCAGGGGTAGGGAACCTTTGGCTCTCCAGCTGCTGTTAAACTACAACTCCCAACATTCTCCATTCACTTCCATGGGAGTTCCAAGAACAGCAGAGCAAGTATGCATGCTGGGAGTTGTAGTTTTGCAACAGCTGGAGAGCCGTACGTTCCCTACCCCTGGTCTACACTATGTATTATAGATAGGTTCCTAGGAGCCTGACAGTATTCTACACTATGTGTTATAGATAGGTTCCTAGGAGTCCTGACAGTGTCCTACACTATGTTTTATAGATAGGTTCCTAGGAGCCCTGACAGTGACATACACTATGTATTATAGATAGGTTCCTAGGAGCCCTGACAGTGTCATACACTATGTTTTATAGATAGGTTCCTAGAAGCCCTGAGTGTTCTATATCCAAACCCAAAATGAAACAAATCCTAAGAGGTTCACCCATCTTGTTATCAGGCAGGGACACAGGTACAAGAAGATAACCTGGTGTTACGGTTCTGTGTATATGTTTAAAAATAATATTTTTAAACGACAGACCCGCTAGTCTGCAAGGCACTGCAGCGAGGTCCACAGGCCCAGATGGTCAGCTGTAGGGTCTGAACAGTGTGCTACCAGTTAAGCTGCACTGGCAGTCATGTGGCACGGTACACAGTGTGAACAAGCTGCAACTAAACCCTGCCAGTTAACCTCACTGGACAGGTGCATAGTACAGCTGAAACAGCAAGGCTGCCAAGGGTTAACCTTCACCCCAGGTCAGCAACAAAACATGCTCCTGCACATCTAGGAGCTACAAAGTGAGGAGACAGTTAAATGGCTACTGATACCCACTGGCAGGGCCAAGGAATCCTACCTAGATCCCTAGAGACTGCTCCTACCATTAACTGGAACCTGGTATTTAGTCAAAAGTGTGAGCACCAGGTGGGCATCGGCTCACACCATATAAAGGCTAGCCTCCGCCCAACAGGGCGGTGGCCATGATGTCACCGATCATGCTCAGTATGGGCAAAACGGGACTTAGCCTCTGAGCAGCTCCAAAATGTCTCAGCATGCTCAGTGGGCCGAAAGCTGGACTTACACTCCAGGCACCTCACTACCCGAGGCCGGGGGCCAGAGTTAGATTGACCCGCAGATGCCGCTGTGCGCTGAGAGAGAACCCTGCGGTACCCAATCCTAACACCTGGTCACAATAAGGAAAATCATGGCTCAATTTCTGACAAGTCCCAGATCATAGAAAGTTCCTGCATTCATGGTCAAATCCACTGGCAACCAATAAAGACAAAAGACTGTTATCACTAAGTTGGTTATTAAAAATCTTTAAAACTCTACAAAATTATTAATTACTTACGTTTGCAAAGATGTTTTGGCTACAAATATATATGTCTTAATGTTCACGGGGAAGCCCTTTGAGCATCCATGTATCTATCCATTATATGAAGGTTACCCTATAGATCTTTTGGTTTGCATAAACTTTATGTAATCTAAAGATATTTTAAATTTTCTCTTAATTTCAGCACCCACCATAATGATTCAGAACAGACTTTATTATTCCGCACTAATAATAATTTATATGTTTTATGTGTACAATATTTCAAAATCTCCCTATGGTTTACTGGCACTTGTAATAAATCCTCCTCTTTATACAGTTTCATTGATTTTCTGCGTTCCTTCCATAGATGTTTTGCTAGGACTCGGTCTGAAATAAAACGCTGTGGTTAGTCAATACTCTTCATGAGAACACTTGAAAGTCTTGTACAAGGGTCAACGACCTCTTCACCAGGCTTGACCCTTCACTGTCTAGGGAATGACCTATTTGAACTTGGTCTTTGAACCTTACTTGCTTTCATTAACCAAGCAATGTACACAGCCATAACTTATTATACCATCGGCATTTTTAATTCTGATTGCAGAGCGAGCCAAACATCAGGGGAGGCGAGTTTACTTAGTTAATTGTCCATTTTTCGTTATATGTGACACAATAAGATCTGCTCATTTACAATGTCACGTATTATATTTTGCATCTGAGGAAAAGCCCCAGATTGTTCCGGTGTTATTCCAGATGTATACAGCTGTAGATTGACAAAATCCTAGCACATAAGTCAAGTAAAGGTGAACTATTTACAGCAAAATGTAAATTATAGCGTATATTGGAAAGTATATAAATTTGACAAGACTGTAAAACACATGGTACAAAACTTACTTCTCATCAGAATATGTCCTATATCAACAAGAAGTGAGCAAACCAATTCAGAATGAATGGAGTTTGTAAGTCATTTTCCAAAAATCTTGGGTTGGGATTTTTGGGGGTTCACCATCTATGAGTTATTAAAGTACAATGGTGGACTAGGAAATGCAGAAAAATGATATACTATCATAGTGATCTTCTTAGATCGCTCCTGAGCTTCCTTGTGGCATCTGGTGTTCTCTCCCAGGCATCTTCCACCCTCCAGGGTGAGGTCAATTGACCCAATAGACCACTGAGACCTGTGGTTGGTCCTCGGCACTCATTTGGGTGTTTCAAACTTATTACACTTTGGCGAAAGCACCATGACCCACCCCACTTTCACAACTAGCCCAGAAGAGGGGTTGACTCATTGAAGTTGAATGAAGAGGCTAATAGTATTAACAGGGTATGGTGGGAGGTGAAGTAAAATAAAAAAGAATTGATCATTTCCCTGGTCCTACACCACTTCCTCCGATATTGAGTCTGGCTGGGCTAGAAGTGCTGAGGCTCACGTGACCACTGTTGTCAGTCACTGGGCTTACTGGTTACATATATGGTATTGGTGACATCACTACTGATAGGTCAACAGTACTCAACATGTGACTGTTGAGGCCAGGCTCTTTCAGCTTGACCAGTCCCAAAGTCGGAGGAACTGGAGGACAAGCTGCTTAGATAGAGGACTGATAGGTAAGCATCACTTTTTTATTTTACATCACAGCCAGACACCCCCGGGCTTACTATTTATCCTCGAAAATCCCTTTAAATATGCTAACCAGCCTGACCAGGGTAACAGAAATCTTCTGTGCTGCTCAATCTCTTCTTTACTATTGTAGACCTACGAGGAGCACTCTCAGGAAGCAAGGGGCCAGCAGGGACAAGATTGAACCCAAAATTAATTAGAACACTAAGAATATGTCTTAGTCATTTCTCTCTCGAGCAAATCTGGTGTGGAGAAATTTTCCTTAGGCTTTGAGTAACCTGTAGTTAACAAAAAAGAATCTGTCTCAGGTGAGATGTCTTCCTTAATGTGTCTGAAAGTCAGTAAAACTCTTACACATTCGCGATGCAGTAAACTAAAGAACTTTTACCACAATAAATCCTCTAAACTCTAGCTTAGGTTATCTTTTAATCGAATGTGATAAATGAAGTCAATTATTCCATATTCCCCAACATGATTTGAAGAAATAGTTTAAAGTGGTCCTCCGAGAAAAAGCTAAAGCTGCCATTTTTCCCATTACGACCCCTCTACCATTCCAGAGATCTTTGGGGATCTGCATACTGGTGACCAGGTGGTTGTCAGTCATCCAGGAAATAACTCAGTACATCATCCAGAGAAAAGGTCTCCAAAAACAATGGGTGTGTAGACATTCTCTCTGTCGTATAGACCAAGAATACAATTAAGGTAAGATAGTGCAAGATTCCTTTTCTCTGGTGATCTTGGGTCAACGTTGACTCTACTATTGTTTGGTAATCAATTGGACCATTTCCAGTGGAAATTTATCCTCCCACTGGTGAATGAAGAACTATTATTGACATAAACAAAGATGGCTGTAAGTGGCCAAGTCTCCATTTCGGTTAATGGGGAGAGGGACTTCCCATGATAAAAAAAAAATCCTTGATCAATCAAAATCATCACGACCACAGGGTGACCTCACAGTCACGTACAGTATCGGATACACAGTTGAGAGAACCGTAGAGTCCTTTTTGTATCGAGAGCAAAGATAAGGAAGAACACAACAGTATCTAAGATGTGAAGCCCATTTTAACTCTTATCGCGAATGTATTGGAAACCGTTGGCTTCAGTAACTTCTGAAGAAACAAATTCTACGTTCTAGGTCCTGGTGTAATTGTTATCAATTGGTGCTGCAATAGAGAGGTGGACAACATTGTCCTAAAGTTATGACTTCTGTTTGGCAAGTAAGGCAGAAATGATCTAGGACTAAGAACATAACGTCTTGAGCATGCCCAGAAAAGGGTATTCTGGAAAGCTACACTATAAGTAAGTAGATATAACCTATAACTCTAGATCTCCAAGGAATATATGTATTGGGTTTGGTTAAACCAAAGATTTTTGGAGCTGTCCACCCTCTGCTCTCTAGGGCTTCGCTACAGCATCCTGGCCAAAAACAACAGGATATATATGTGCCCCTCATGACCACTGAGGCCCAATCAGAGGTATTAGTGATGACATTGTGCCAGTGACATCACCCAAGATGCCAGAAGAGGCTGTACCTGACATTGCGATGGAGTCCTACAGTGGTGAGAACAGGGGAGTATCAGTGTTTGGGGTTTTTCTGCACCTCCCTGTAAGAGAGTACCGGACATTGCGACGGAGTCCTGGCGTGATGAGAACAGGTGAGTATCCAGGTGAGTATCAGTGTTTGGGTTTTCTTCTGCACCCCCTTCTGACCTCTGGTGTTCTTATAATGATACCACTTTGGTTCCAAAGCCTTACAAATACTCGTGAAATGACTCACATGAGGTTCACCCTGTATAACTATCACCCCACTTACAAAATTGATTTCACATTCAGATAAACCTTTGGCTTATTTTTTTATTTTTACATGATCTAAATATTTGACAAATTGTACAACCAATATTTTACTACCAGTATTTTTTAACAGAATGATGACATCACCGTTCAAATATTACAAGCAGTGATGTCATCACATACATAAATATCGGCCTGATTTTTGTATTACGTAAAAGCCCTAAAACTTACAAAAGTGATAAACTTTCTAAACCCAAATATTTCATTGGTCCGAGCAAGCGAATGCTCAACTCGCAACGCGACGACTTCCATTTGAGATCCGTCTTTTTTTTTTTTTTCCCTTTTTCGCATGGTCTATTTATTTTTATTGGTTTGTTTCTCATTAAATCCTTCAATTACTCTGCTGTGTAAAATGGGGAAAGTATTGGCATGTGCCACTTCTATCATGTATTTGGGTTTGCTTATTATTAGACTTGCAGAAAATGCCTGAATGCTATTTGACTCTACTGTGTATTGCGACGGAGTTAATAAATATTATTTGCTCTTTTTTTTTTTTTTTTTTATCCCCGAGAAGCCCTGCTTTTTCTTGATTGTTTTTTACAGTTGAATTGGGAATATTGATTTATTTACCACTGTTACAATAATTGTATACAAGGAACACGGAAAAAAAAAAAAAATTCGGAGGTAACATTTCATCAGCGCTAACAGATTAATTAGTTGTAGTAGATTAGGCACAGTGTTACACTAAAAGATTTGCATTTAAAGGAATGGGAAGAAAAAAAAAAGTTTTATCTCGGAAAAAAAGAAAAAGGAATTTAATAGAGATACCATACCGTAAGCTGCTTTTGCGATTATTCAATTAATACGAATCTTAGGAGTATAAAGGGGCACATTTTTGTATTAACTCTGCTGTCGGGGAAAAAAAAAAATGAAATGAAAAAAGAAACAATCTAGCTCTAATTCTGTTAAGTTCAAGGAACAAAGAGTCACGGAACGTTTTCTCTGGAAGGGGAAATTCTACTGGGCTTAGTCAATGGGATTTCTAGAGCTTGGCAGCGCTGCCCTGATTGGCGGGATCTCGGCTTAATGAATAACCTCATATCTTCAATGTAATTTTGAAAATATACATTGAGCTAAATACTTCTCCTATGTCTGCTTTTAATTAAATATGGATTAAATAAATACGATTTCGGTGGCAAATGTGAAATTACAGCGCAGGTGATTTTAATAAGTTTAGATGGGGTGATAGGCACGGCGTTTTTTTTTGTTTTTTTTTCTGGGCCAGCGTGATATTGCGTATTCCTTTAGAAAGGAAATGTATATTTATAATACAAAAAAAAATAAAAAATTGTAACAAGTGCTCTTGGGGCAATTCAACAAATGTTCCTAATTTTTAATATTATTTTGATTTCATTTTAGAGATGGGCGAAGCTCTCGGGATTCATTCTGTGTTGGGTTCGGGGGCGCATAATGTCTCCAGTTTAGTGAAAGAAGTAGATGGAGGTGAGTATGAATGTTTTTGTTTTTTCACTCCCCCTGGGACTCCAACTGTTATACTTTGGGGTTGAAGAGAATGGGAAATATAAAGGGAGTAGTTATAATTCTATTTCTCCCTTCTGCTCAGTCCACTCCTGGATTTGGCTTTGTAAGCCGATGGCTGGTCAGGTAATGGAGGGGGTGTACATCTTACCCAGACGACTAAGGTGGGTGAGATGAGAAAACTCCAGAAGGAATGTTTGTTCTCAGCAGACAACTTTTGTCTGCTGAGCATTTTGGTAAATGCTCAGTATTGGGCTGGATTTTTAGGAATGGCAGGTAGGTTGGTAGTGGGACCTGTCATTCCACCCCCTTCCAGTCCACACTTTGGGGATGTTCCGGCAGTGACTCAACTGCAGAGAGTCTCCTCGTCAAGGGAGCTTAAGAAGTTGCTCCAGCAGCAACACTTTGGGCAGAGTTTGGCTGGAGTGCCAAACAGAGAGGTCGTTTTTTTGGAGCTGTGTCCTGAATGATTCTACTGGATTTTGATTTCTGCTATTATAGACGAGGTAACCTATTCTATGTTTAGTTAGAGCCTAGCCAGGCAGGTATTTATTTTTATATTTTTTTTTTTTGTTGCTGCACTACCTTTTTTGAGTGAAAATAAACTCTACCTTTGTTTTGGATTAAAGAATCTGGACGTTTGTGTCTATGCCACCCCACCTAGCAACCCCAGACCCTGACAGCTTTCTGCTGTGTGCAAATCACTGTATTTCCGACCCATGGAGCCTCGGCCTAAAGGGGTTTTCTGGGGAGTTCAACTAACCTTACTCCTTTCAGAATTTTTTCCATGCTGGATCTGGGGGTTCAAACCTGGTTCTGACAGCTGATCAGAATCAACTCCCGATCTCTGGCCAGTCCCCAACCCCTAAGCTGAACGTTCCAGAATTCTGACTTAATGTGGCCACATTTATAATGTTTTTTCACTTTTCCCACGTTGTCCAAATAGGGGTTAGAGGACTTGTGGTGGGGCTTGAGAGGTGATAATGCAAGACAGAATTCAGTTTAGTGCACTGAGTACAACTGAATATCCAGCGGTGGTCTGGAGAAATCTAAGTAGAAGGTCAGGTAGGCTGAATCGGTGAAAGGAATAGCAACAGAGTACAAAGTTGAGTTCAGCGAGTGGAGGTCTAGAGGAAGCTGAGGTCATTAACAGGAACAGGCAGAGTACAGGATCAGGAGGCAGAGACAAGGTCAAATGCCAGGCAAAAGGGTCAAAACACAGGCAATCGGATCAGGAGTAACACTTACTACCAGGACTAACAAGTACAAGTGAATAGCCAGCATTGGTCCGGAGCCAGCGCCCCCCTTAAATAGGCTCTGGCCTTGCCACTAGGCCGAAATCAGAAGTCCCCTATCTGGCTCAGGAGGAGGCTGGCAACCCCCACACAATGCTGCGGAGGTTTCAGCCTGCCTTCCGAGATCTGGAAGTGTGGATTCAGGAGTGCAGAGGGGAGACGGCCGGTAACCTCCGCACAGCGCTGACCAGGCAGTGTAAAGGTGCACCAAATTTAATGTCCAGCATCAGTCAACACTTGAGGAATATTAAGTCTGTTAGCACAGTCTAAAAATTAGGTAATAAATCGGTTTCATTGTCCCTTTTATCCAACCATGCAAGGTTGGGTGAGTCTGAGAATGATGCAACTGCTAAAAATACAGTCATGGTCATCTTTTCCCATTCCTTATGTATCCAGGCTAAAAAAATAAAAGATCGGGTTCCCCCTCTGCCAACGATCTAAATTATAAGACGTTATTCATAGGCCACAGTAATGCCAGAGACAGAGTGATATTCATTTCTCATGGATATTTGGTCCGTGAAGAAAGGTACGGTCATGTGAAAAGAGTCTTGTTTTTCATTTGCCACATCTTTTATTAGTTGTATCCATTTGGAGAAGAGTAGAAAGATACAGAAAAGCCGAAGATCTTCCACGTAAGGTTAAACCAGTGAACACAAGGTACTCAGCTCAGTTCAGACACATCCAGCTTAATGCCCATTATTCTGAGGCCACGTCAATTCCATGTTGACCTTGTGTCCATTGTTCTACTCATATTGAGCCCTAGGAAGCCCTCGGCCTGATTGATGAGATACATCTTGGTACGGGGGACGGGGGGGACGACACATGACACTGATAGTTTAAGTCACCGATGTAACAATTCACTGGTCAGATTGATGTGATAGCTTGCCATTGCTGACAAGGCTGTGTTGAATTAATGCCAGCTCACACTGACGGTCCGGGTGTAACGCATTGATGACTTTGACATGACAGCAGTCACTTGACCAGGAGCTAGTCGGAGGCAAGTCTACTTGTCCTATGTTTTTATCTGTTCATTATGAGTATTGACATTGCATAAATTATTCAGATGACTATATAGTCGCAGGCGCCTGATGAAGCTTTATCAAGTCATTCGACATAGTTTGTATTTGTTTAACTTTGATCCTTGATTTAATATCCCTCGGTGGACTTATGGTGGAATTACATTTAATTAAATGGGTTTTTCCATGTATAATTTCAGTAAGGTATGAAAAATGCATGAAAAAGGGAATATCCTACCGTTATTCTTCACATTATATGATAGAATACGAGTCATTCCAATAATATATACAAAGTATAGCTCGATTTAGAGGAAAATTATAAAGAGTTGTCATAGCAAATTCAATGAACTTTTACATTTGTAAATATATTTAGATTTAACTGGGAATAATGAATGTATTAGTGTACAAGAACTTGAAGAGGTCAACAGTAAGGATTGGGGTCTTTGAACACTGTGGCTATGGGTTGTAACCAAAGTATGGTGACATCTTCATGCATTTGATATGTTGACTTGGTGGTACGGTTATCATGTATACTTGGTTAGTATCAGTATAGAGTATTTATGTTTCCTTGGATCAGTCATGTCTGTGCAATCGAAGGAAGTTGCTGCTGGTGAATGTCTTGGAAAAGGTCTTGAGTGATATAGTCAGAATTCGGAAAAATTGGACAAGTCAGTTCTAGAGCGGACAGGCTTCCTCTCATGAATGGCAAAGATAAATTATTCTCCCTAGTCCTGTATCCTAATACCAAATGAATTATTGGTGCATCCTTCGACTGGCACTCTGCTTTCTAGCGACACACCTGCTTGGTTCTTCAAGTACTATGGTTTTTTGGTTCTGCTGTTTCCTTCTTTGTCAGATGGATCCTAGGTTGCTGACCTAGTTTGATCTCCTATTGTTGATCACTGCTCCACTGGTCTCTATATTCAAGCTGAAATTCCCCATTGGACTGAATGTACCATTCCAGTGCCAATTCTGCTCCCACTCTTTTTGTCACTTTCTGAGATCTTATTCCAAATACTCAGCTTCTGTACCTATTCCTGGAGAAGACCATGTACAAAAGCAAGATTTGTCCTTTAGACCACACAAACTCTTACAGGAGAACCATCACCTTTTCATTGTGCTGCTCGATAAGAAGTCCAAGAGGTTGGACACCCATTCATAAAACATTCTTGGCTCATCTCAAAGATAGTTCATCAGTGTCTTAATCCTAAAGAACCCCTTTAAGGTTACATTTACATTTTCCATATGTTCTTAAACTGACCATATCCATTAGATCATTGTCCACCATCTTACTATTTTCAATGGGACCCTCCAACCATGTAATGATTATGGGGTCCCCAGCAACAGAAGGAGACAATGGTCAGGCCGTTATATTTCACTAACCTGACCCTTTAGTGTTTGAGGAGATAAGCTACCCCCTGAGCTTTATGACAGCTAATTCTTCTGCCTTTCCATTCAGTTCACGTGCACTGCCCACTGTCCCGAGCAGTCATGTTTATCGGTAGATTTGGTGAAAGTTGTTCCCCAATGTTCATGGCCAACATTACTTTTCTGCAAATTTTGATAAGGACTTCAATACTTTATTGTGACATGCTACTATCACCCATAACAGACTATAATGGACATCACAACCACTAGTGACCACATGTAGATGGGTATAGCAATAACTAGAGATGAGCGAGTAGTGTTGGATTGAGTAGGTGTTCGATCGAATACTACGGTATTCGAAATACTCGTACTCGATCGAACACTACTAGCTGTTCGAAGTTTAAGGTTCGATGCAGAACCAGCGTTGATTGGCAGAATGCTATACATTCTGCCAATCAACGCTGGTTCTTCTCTTACCTTTAGAAGTCTTCTCCGTGCAGTGTCCCCACGGCGTCTTCCGGCTGGAATTCACTCTGCCTAGGCATCCGGCCTAGGCAGAGCCGACTGCGCATGTGCGAGCATGCCCTCGCATGTGCAGTCGGCTCTGTTCAGGCGTCGGGCCAGGTAGAGCCGACTGCACATGTCCGCGCATAACCGCACATGCTCAGTCGGCTCTGCCTAGGCCCTGGTGCCTAGGCAGAGTGAATTTCAGCCGGAAGAAGACGCGAGGATGCTGCGCCGGGAGAAGACTTCAAGAAGAATCCAGCCCGGCCATCACTCATGGACTTGGTAAGTATAATTTTATCGAATTTTGCGTACCCCTGAAACAAGCATTTCCCCCCATAGACTATAATGGGGTTCAAAATCCGTTGAATAGAGATGAGCGAACAGTGTTCTATCGAACACATGTTCGATCGGATATCAGGGCGTTCGCCATGTTCGAATCGAATCGAACACCGCGTGGTAAAGTGCGCCAAAATTCGATTCCCCTCCCACCTTCCCTGGCGCCTTTTTTGCACCAATAACAGCGCAGGGGAGGTGGGACAGGAACTACGACACCGGGGGCATTGAAAAAAATTGGAAAAAGTCATTGGCTGCCGAAATCAGGTGACCTCCATTTTAGACGAATAGTGGATTTCAAATCCGGGTCATATGAGAATGTGAACTTTGTGACTATGAGACAGGGATAGCTGTACAGGCAGGGATAGCTAGGGATAACCTTTATTTAGGGGGGAATGTTATTAAAAATAACTTTTTGGGGCTCTATCGGGTGTGTAATTGTGATTTTTGTGAGATAAACTTTTTCCCATAGGGATGCATTGGCCAGCGCTGATTGGCCAGAGTACGGAACTCGACCAATCAGCGCTGGCTCTGCTGGAGGAGGCGGAGTCTAAGATCGCTCCACACCAGTCTCCATTCAGGTCCGACCTTAGACTCCGCCTCCTCCAGCAGAGCCAGCGCTGATTGGCCGAATTCCGTACTCTGGCCAATCAGCGCTGGCCAATGCATTCTATTAGCCCGATGAAGTAGAGCTGAATGTGTGTGCTTAGCACACACATTCAGCTCTACTTCATCGGGCTAATAGAATGCATTGGCCAATCAGCGCTGGCCAATGCATTCTATTAGCGTGAACTGAGTTTGCACAGGGGTTCTAGTGCACCCTCGGCTCTGCTACATCAGATTGCTACATCTGATGTAGCAGTGCCGAGTGTGCATCAGATGTGTAGTTGAGCAAAACTGACTCAGCACTGCTAAGTCTCTGCATTCGCATAGGAATGCATTGGCCAGCCTTCGGCCAATCAGCGCTGGCTCTGCCGGAGGAGGCGGAGTCTAAGGTCGGACCTGAATGGAGACTGGTGTGGAGCGATCTTAGACTCCGCCTCCTCCAGCAGAGCCAGCGCTGATTGGTCGAGTTCCGTACTCTGGCCAATCAGCACTGGCCAATGCATTTCTATGGGGAAAAGTTAGCTTGCAAAAATCGCAAACTGACAGGGATTTCCATGAAATAAAGTGACTTTTATGCCCCCAGACATGCTTCCCCTGCTGTCCCAGTGTCATTCCAGGGTGTTGGTATCATTTCCTGGGGTGTCATAGTGGACTTGGTGACCCTCCAGACACGAATTTGGGTTTCCCCCTTAATGAGTTTATGTTCCCCATAGACTATAATGGGGTTCGAAACCCATTCGAACACTCGAACAGTGAGCGGCTGTTCGAATCGAATTTCGAACCTCGAACATTTTAGTGTTCGCTCATCTCTACCGTTGAACAGTGTGTGGCTGTTCGAATCGGATTTCGAACCTCGGACATTTTAGTGTTCGCTCATCTCTAGCAATAACTCCTGACAGAGTATCTCGAAATAATGATTTTTTTTTTAATGGTTCTCTTATGCTACTCATCTCAAAATACTCGGAACCAATTGAAAAAGCAAGGACACATCTGTTCCATTATGTGTTAAACTTAAGATCTTTTCACAGGTGTTTCATAATTTTTTTTCCACTTCCCAAAATTTGAATATATAAAATTTATGTCAAATTTTTCTGCCCACCTAATGCTGAAAAATGTTTGTTTTTTGCATTAATCCATTACAAATTGACCCGCATGTGGTACAAAAAATATATTTTTATTACATTTATTAGAAACAAAAACATTCCTACTAATAGTGATTTTTTTGCTGACATTTTTTTGTATAACCTCTGAAATTCTTACATTTTTAGATTCTTTCAGTGTACATTTTGTGAGACTGTCTCCTAATCTACTTGATACGATTAAACAGATTAGGTTTTTTTTATTATTCAGATCCTTTTCCTTTTTGGTGCTCAGGTTAATGAAGATGGACGAATGGAATAAATATGATTGACTCTACGATATTTAAAATAGATGAACTCATAACTAGTAATATCTACTGACACCCAGGACAACCATTCAGTCCATGTGAGAACCTCTATGGAGATACCTACTTAGAGTTGATTAGACCATCTAGTCACGACTGTCAAGGAATAAATGGATACTCTCTTTGGTGGATACAATTACCTGTATAAAATGACGACCCTCCCTTGGTTCCTCCATCATTTTCAATATTGCAAGTTGTATTAGTATGGCCACATATTAACACATGAGAAGGACACATCAGCAATGTCATCTGGGCTGTCTAATACCCTTACCAAATAATGTCTAATGTGCAAACCAATAACCTACAGACTCTTGGGGAGATATTTTCAGAGATGACTTTTTGTCCCATGGTTTGACGTAGAGTAATGGTTCCCTGAATGCGTGTTCACACGTGTTGATTAGGCTTTGGCCTAAATCTGCAGGATGGATTGAGACCTCAACTTGCCAATTACAGTGAAAGTTTTGCCAATCCAGGGAGCTCAGAAAACATAGATGCAAAAAGTCAAAGAAATCTCAGCCATGATGTATAATGTGTTATAATCTGAACTTACCACCTATCCATGGTGATATGTTTTCGAGAATGGGGCTCCCAAGTCCAATGGTTTTACTGGATTGGTGGTCAGGACTGATGCAGATAGCTGAGTGCTGTACCCTTGTTCTTGGGATCAGTGGGGGTCTGACTGCTGGGATCAGACACTTATTGCCTATGCTGTGGAAAGATGAAACATTATTATTAGAGATGACCGAACCTGTTCAGATCAAACCAGATGTGACCTGAATTTTCCAAAAGTTACCAGCTCAAGCCAAACCCACGAATCACTATTATATGTTCTGGTGTCCCTTCAGACACCCCAGAGAATAATTAGCCCAGGGCTCCTGAGCTCATTAAGGGCCCTCTTCAGCGGTCTTCAAGGATCTTCAGGCCTCCTGGGTAACATCACGGGTCATCAGGGGTCTATGGTTGGGCCTTAGTGGTCACGTGGGGCAAGACAACATCATGATGCTTGCGTTAAAGTGTCATGATGTTGGCACACCCCATGTGACCACTGAGGCTGAATCATAGGCCTCAGTGGCACCCTGGGCCTGTTACATCAATGAGGAGGCTGACGGAGCACTGGTCCAGGAGAGGTGAGTGAAAGGGAGCGTAAAATTTACTATGTTTCTGTCTGTCTAATCCTATCTGTGATATCAATAAGTTGACTGCTGCAAATAAAACCACTAAAGAAAAGGAAAATGTTGGTCTATTATTAGGCTTAGTGGCCAGAGTGAAAAGTGAAAAATATATGCTTTTATAAAAATTGAAATTGACAAGGAACTTTCATTAAATATATCAAAATTGGTTTAAAAAATAGGTAACAGTCTCTTTAAATTGCCCTGTTATCCCATCAATCATTGCGATGCATTGCTCCATTTGCTTGCCCGGAGCCAGCAAAAATAATAAAAAAGTAAGTGAAAATTGACGGCTACTCCGACGCAAAAAAAGGAGAGTTTAGCTCATATATTGAGGTCGTCTTTACCTTTAATCCTTTAAATGTTACATTATCATGAGGCCTCGGATGCCACGGATGGAATAGGAACAGCAGTCAGTCAAGTTTGTAGAGACTGAAAGTGTCCGTTCAGCAGGAATCCGGGAACTCTGCTCGCGATACAGTCGCTCTAAATGTCTTTCCCCTCATAACTAGATTATTCAGTACAATGTCATTTGCTGCCACTGACATTTTCTTTAAAGTCATAAAGGCCTATATAGTAATAAAAGGGCTCCGAATAAAATTAAGAATATCATGTATAAATTATCCTTAACCTTAGCTTCATTTGGACGGTGACTTTTTAGACCTGATCAATTTTCATGAAACTATTCACATAAAAGTCTGAAAAAATATTTAATTCTTATCTCCCATAAAGATAGCCGTGACGGCTCCGGCGCTTTGTTCATAATTAGGATCACAATTCATGCCGGGGATTACAGGACGGGGTCTTGTGTATGGATTTTTTAACCTTTTTAACAGAAATAAACAATTCCGTATTGAAATTGTTTGTCGAGATGAGTTGTTCCAGCACCAGAAGGTTTTCTCTGAATGGGCGGCGGTAATATGGAAGTCTCCTCGCTGTGTCTCATATAGGGTATGTATCTGCATTGTTTTATACTAAAAATAGTTGGCATTTTAGCCTTGAATTAGATAATACATTAGTTTTTGATCAAAGCTTTAAACTCAAGATTTGGGGGTTGAGTATGGACACACTTTGGCCTTTTACAACCTCCAAGTTTGTAAAAAACCCTCAATTGGGCACCCATAGACTTATAGTAAGTGGGGTCCTAGTGTACGTCTGGCATGCCCGCAAAAAAATTCTCACCTAAATGAGCACACAAACCATAGCTCCATACTAAGGATCCTCAAGAACTCCACTTCTTATACAATGCGGTCTGACGAGAGCCCAGAGTATAATGTGGTGGCCATTTTAGTTCATCTGAGATCTGTTTAATAAAAAACTAAAAATTTGGAATATTCAGGTCGAACCCAGCCTTGGCATGAGCCGACTCACCCATCTCTAATCACAGGCTACTACTTAGCCCTATATTACTGGAAGTAAGACGTAGTTAACAACCACAGTGATGGCTACCACCAAGAGAAAGGTGGTGGCCAGCAGGCAATAATATGCTCCTAGTGAGAGGAGAAAGTATTCCCCTCAAAAGTGAGTGTCACACTGAATAGGGGCTATCCAGGATTAGAAAACATGACTGTTTCCTTTCATAGAGAGCTCTACTTCCTCTTATCAGGAAATGACATCACATCCATTGGTCACGTAGCCATTCATTTGAAAAGGATTGAGCTATAGCATGACCATGTGACCAATAGACATGACGTCACTTCCTGACAGGAGGAAGTGAATCCCTTTCTAAAAAGAAGCAGCCATATATTCTAATCTTGGATAACCCCTTCAAATAATGGGAATGCCTTAAATAGGGGCTTATTCACATGGAATCACACGGATGTTTTCAGAAAGGTGACAGTTAAGACTATCCACATGATTGATAGACATCCAAAAGTAGCACGTCCTATTTCTGACCATTTTTCATGGAACATTCATAGAATTAAATCTTTTGAGGGGTGTCAGAAACTGGGCCATTAAAAACAAACTAATTTATGCATTTTTATAATAGTTTTGAGGATCTATCCTAAGATAATCAGTAGGCTTAAAGGGGTTATCCCATCTCTTGGATTCTATCTGTACTGTTAGCTTATGTAAATTGAAGCCTTTTCCTAAATATATTGCTTTAGAAATTCTGCTTTGTTTGCCTGCTATGTGAACTTATTCCCCTTGTTGTTTACATTGTGTTGCTATAACCATGGACCTATAGGACAAGTGACGTCACTTACTCAGTGCCGGCAGGACAATGTTCAGCTAATTGCAGTTTGCTGATAAATCCGAGTCTTATCTCTCTAGGTAAACTCACAGATAACACTAAGTCCATTCTGTACAAGCATCTGCATATTATCTGACCTGTATAAGTGTTGTGTGTCCCGTTCAGCCAGAAGGGCAAGGGAAATACAGGAAGTGAGAAGCAGACACTGCAGGCACGGAGATGGGAAAGCCCCTTTAAGGTTAGGCTAGAGATACAAAGTGACTTGTGCCCATGCAACAATATGATAAGGAATACTGTTCCGGTAGTCACATGGAATGATAGTAAATTTCACCCACTAGGGCTGGACTCTTGGGTCAACTTCGAAATTCTATTCACTATGATGTTACATTCTATTTGCTATGATGTTGCATTCTATTCGTTATGATGTTGCATTCTATTTGCTATGATGTTGCATTCTATTCGTTATGATGTTGCATTCTATTCGCTATGATGTTGCATTTTATTCGCTATGATGTTGCATTCTATTCGCTATGATGTTGCATTCTATTCGCTATGATGTTGCATTTTATTCGCTATGATGTTGCATTCTATTCGCTATGATGTTGCATTCTATTCGCTATGATGTTGCATTCTATTCGCTATGATGTTGCATTTTATTCGCTATGATGTTGCATTCTATTCGCTATGGTGTTGCATTCTATTCGCTATGATGTTGCATTCTATTCGCTATGGTGTTGCATTCTATTTGCTATGAGGTTGCATTCTATTTGCTATGAGGTTGCATTCTATTCGCTATGATGTTGCATTCTATTCATTATGATGTTGCATTCTATTCGCTATGGTGTTGCATTCTATTCGCTATGATGTTGCATTCTATTCGCTATGGTGTTGCATTCTATTTGCTATGAGGTTGCATTCTATTTGCTATGAGGTTGCATTCTATTCGCTATGATGTTGCATTCTATTCATTATGATGTTGCATTCTATTCGCTATGATGTTGCAGTGACATTGCAATCTTATGTCACACCATTATATCTTACTGCATAGCCCCAGCACACGTCTTTATTGTAAACCCCAGCATCCACGCCGTTACCTTAGATGCTCTGCACCATGGCTGCCTGTACTGTATTCCTCGAATTTAATAACCAAATCTATTGCCCGTGGACTCCTTCAAGGAAACTACAAACAGAAGACAAATGTGTCGTTACCATCGGCGGCTACATACACCAAGCCGCAAATAAACATGCAAGTAATTAACATTTTTATTAGAAAAAATGACTTATGCTTGTTAAATTAACATGCATAGAGATTTCATTAATATGCATCACAACTTATCAGAATATAAAGCTATCAACAGTGCAAACATATGTTCATACACACGGGCTCATTGTATTCATGTATCCATACACAAGGACTCAAAATGCAAATTTGTCATTGATTTAGAATCCGCAAATTGCAAAAGGAAAACAAATCTTTGAAATGAGCTAAGTTTGATGTTGGGAGCGCTGTCCGTCCCTAGGTAAGTAGATTCATCATCTGTTGAGTATTTGTTGTGCTGTTGATTAACGGGGGAGGAAAAAAAAAAAAAGAGGAAAAAAAAAAGTTTTGATAATTTAAGAAGTGACAACATATAAAATTGAGTGCCACTTGAAGATTTAGGTGTTATATTGTGTGTGTACATTTTTAATCCTAAGGGCTTAAAATATATTACATAAAGCAGCACTCCGGCAGTCGAATTACTTTCGGAAGCAGGAAAGTAACTAACATAGGAAGTGAATTGAAATGGGAAATAGAATATAATTACACGCTCTCATTTCAAATATGACTGGCTTCAAAACATTTAATTTAAGCCAAGCCTAATTTGGCCGTTTCGGGCACGATGCCAGGGTTGGATAAAGTATGTAATAACACTGTATGCGGTTGCTTTACTGTGAATTAACTGCAGAAAGAATAGGGGAGAAAGAAAAAAATCTTGTCTTCAGGGAGATTTCGGTAAAATTATTCAACTACAGATGTGGAATGCTTGGTTCTACGTTCAAGAGCAACATCTTCGGAATCGATTAGTGCTTGTTAATGGGGATCGTCAATGGATTATTCCCAGCTTCGAGTGAATGTCCAGCTCTTGGAATGATGTCGATTTGAGTGTATCGCTTAAGGATCTAGAGCTTCAATTTTTGGATACAGAATTAGAGAATGAAGAGAATTTAGAGAATTAAAGTAACACTTTACTCAACTCAAATGTTACAGTAGGTTTTGAACCCACTGGTTACCTAACCAATTTAACTTTGGGCCACTCCTAAGGGTGTTGGCAAAGTGCCCCCCTGTTTCCCTTATAAAGCCGTGGCCCCACGGGATGGAAACTCCACAATTTGCCTGCGGTGGAAATTAGCATTTTACAGTACAGGCAGAGTAGATGGAATTCTAGTGAATTCCATGCCCACTTTATGGTAAAATCTGTCGCGCACACATGCTGCGATTTCCAAAAATGATGCGATTTTGGAAATCGCAGCATGTCAATTATATCTACGGAAACGCCGGCGGTTTCCCCTTAGGTATAATGTAACAGAAAGCCCACGAAGGGAAACTCTGCAAACTTTTTGTTGAAAGCGCTGCAGGAAGAACCACAATGCATTCCCGCCACGGTTTATTGCTGTGGGACATCTTGTGGGGCCTTAGTCTAAAGGGATCTGGACTTTGTCACAGGTAACTACCTCCTGGAATGGTCTCAGTGCAAAGCATGGTAGGGAAAGATATAGTGCAGGTCAAGGTTTGGGTCGGCAGACTTTGTGCCTTTTCCAGCAGAGGGCCAAGGAAAGTAGTGCAGGTTTGGTAGTCAAAAAATAGGAGAAGAGAGAGGCAAGAAAGAGAAGTCAAATGCAGGTCAAAGTCCGGGTTGGTAGAGTTTATGCATATTCAAGCAGAGGGTCAGGGAAAGTTGCGCAAGTTCAGTGGTCCAAAATTGGGGCAAGGGCAAACAATGGAATCAGCAGAGTCAAATCAGAGTCAGAGGCAAACAGGGATGAGGTGTACAACACCAAAGCGAGAGTCCTTTGGCATATGTACCCCAACGAACCCTGTTATGCTCCTGTAATTTAAAAGTAACCTAAATTTGTAAATTCTCTTCCTAAAACAGCAATTTGAAAATGGAAGATCAACAATACATTGTTCCATTATATTTAAGAGCCAATGTAACAAATAATTGTTGGAAATTCCGTCAATGCCGGCCAGTGTTAAGTATCTATGATACAAACTTTACGATAAATCATTTCCCAGGAGCATCCAGTATATAAAAGACAATAAACAAATTCTTCCATGTTGCCTCTCTTCACAAGGTATATAAAACTGAATAATGGATACAACTACATCAAAGATAACTTTGGATATCAAAGTAAATATGGCCAAAGGATGAAACAGACAGGGTCAAGAAGACATGTCTGTGATGAAAGTATGTAATAATCAGAGAGGAAAAAGAGTGACAACATTTTAGAACAAAAAAAAGAGAAATAAACCCGAATGTCCATTGGGAATATATGAAGAAAGACTAAATGGATGTTCTTTGTTTAAAGTTTCAGGGTAGACAATGTTGGTTCTTTAAAGTATGTGTATACTGAAGGCTACATCTGAGTCAACGTCTGTTGTACCGTATCTCTGTGTTGTCGGGTATGGTCAGCCGCATGCTGGAAAATACAGTTCTGTACTAGTATTATATAGCAACATTGGAAATGCTCTTAAGCTTATAGTATGTGCAACATATGGCCGTGCATATATATTGTGATAAGTGACATCAGTACCACACATATGAATCTCCTGGTGGCACGTCTAGTCTTCTAGTGGAGATGCACTGCAAGAACATCACTGGAGACAGGAGAATATCTTCCAGATAGAAGCAGGAATCAATGGGATGGGGGCTACAATTTTGTACTTCCTTCCTAAAGGTATAACATAAAGCTATTGCACCCCAGTGCAAGGTATAACATGAAGCTCTTGCACCCCAGTTCCAAGACCACCTACTATAATGTATCATTTCTAGTAGTGACTTGCGTGTATTGGGAAGATACACCTTATAAGCCTTCTAAGGATCCTACATCTGGGCATGAGTGCACCCTTTGTTTACCTTCCAAAAAGTTACAGTCCTGACTCCCTCTTAGCTTCAACCGCCACTTTTTTGTTATCATAAGATACACCGGGCATATCATCCGCAATGTCTAAGACACAGAGGTAGACCCTGGTGACTTGATGGACTCCAAATAGTAGTCTCCAAATGCAGATGTCTTCTGTTGGTCCTTTGGGACTCTTTAGTAGGTCATAGCCCTGGACTACCAAAGGATATTCTGGTATTCTAATGAACTAATCCAATTCTGAATGTGTATAAGCATGTAAAGACCTCACATTTCTGTGTGAGCTCATATAGAATAGGTAGGTTAGGTTCTTTTTCTCTATTGGGAATTTTTGGGTGGTATTAGGTCTCCTTTAAACCACATTTTGATGGAACGCAGAGCTAAGGCCACGCAGGGCAGGGATTTCTGTGGTACTTTTAGAATGTCTAGTCTAACTTTACACCACTTATCAGTTGAATTAGTTTAGAACAATGTTTTTTCTCAAAACTTTGGTACATTGTCTAAAATTTTGGTGCATTTTTTTGGTGCAAGTTTTACATACTTTCAGTTTTGCTCCAATTGCTTTTCGATAATTCCCACCTGTAGATGAGCCAGACTAAGTATTAGAAAGTGACTACAACACATAGAAAATAAGGTGTAAACCCTGTACTAATTATGCCAAAATTTTGGTAAATTTTTATTAGTTTATCTACCTCAATTTATCAAATCACTTTGTACATCATGGTGGGTTAGCTGCTGAAAATTTTGCAGTGGCAAATTCAAGTTGTATCCCCGCACCAATTTGTTTTTTGCGCTCTCAAAGGCAATAATACTGGCACCCAGTGAATACTGTATGGGTCCAGTTATAAATGGATGGGGCTGAAAGACGTCATTGGAATCTGTTTGACATCTCTTGCTTTACGGCTGACTTGTCGTACCACAAATGGAAAAAAAGTTAAGAAAATTAAAAAAAAAAAAAAAAATTTAATTAGAATATTTTTTTAGATTTCTTCTTGTTTATCCATATTATCAGTCTATGACTGACTGATAATATGACTGATTATTCTGTTAATCTGGCACTTATTAGACTATATAAATGCCAGATTACAGGATGTCCAATGATGGTGACTTTCCACACGTTGAGAGTGTCGCAACTTCATAACCAGCCGCAAGTAAGAATGGCGAAAGTATATAACTACTATGTCTTCTTAATGTTTGCAGCGGTGCCTGTCTTAGCCCACATGTGGGGGAATGTAGACCTCGGCCAGGGCATGAAGACTTGTGATATGGCTCTTAGTCAACAGTAGCTACTGGTTCACCATCTGTCACTACTGTTAGGTTATGGAGCCTGGGGCCATAAGCATCTGTCTGTCACAATGCTGACTGTAATAACATCCAGATACAGTTTTGATGTTTCTCATTAAGAGATCCAGATGTGTACTTCATTTCAGATCTCATTCAGTCTCAGAAAACAAGACCAGACTGGGAATACGGAGATACCTGACACACAATTCATACCAGCTTATAGCATCTATGTGCAGAATAAGGATTTGGATCTGTGTGCTATTGTGGGTTTAATGTTTAAAATCGGCGTTCACCCTGTTTCATGTGCTACCTAGTAGACTACAGACAAAATAGAGTAATAATGAACAGGAGATATTGGGAGAATTTTATGAAATTTGTGCCAAAGTGTTCCAACAATTTGCCACTTTGTACAGTTTCCGACCTGAGAAAAAGTGGCTACAGCAGGGCAAAGATCAAAGTGACCTGGGGTGAGGATCTCTTGGTCTAACAGATTTACTATAACTCATATCAGAAGACAAGTAAGTCATACATAAGATCTAATCCATGTTCTGATTGGTCTCTTAATTATTTTGGTGCATGTAGTACCAATGTTCATAATAAGATTGGCGCACAGTGCTCCGGTCTTAATACATTTTTCCCATTGTCTACAGTTACATAGTTGCTGCTATTTCAAATGTTCTGCAAGAAGAATACCATGTTATAGACCATATCAAATATTGCAATTTGGGCATCTTTGTCTATTAGACCCGTGCTTTTGCCCCTTAGGTGCAATGGTAGTGCCTGTGAGATCACATTGCACATTGTCAAAATGCATTAAAGGTAATTTTTGGTAATAGGCACTTATGTCTTATCTAAGTAAGTAATAACTGTTAGATCAGTGAATATCTGACTGCCTATACCACATCACTCACCTAAATGGGGCACACTCATACTCTGTGCCCCCCTGTTGAAGTTGAATGGAGTGGTGGTCAAGCATGCACCATGCTACTCTATTCAAGGTCCATGGCATTGATGACCAGAGTTGGATGGCGCTCACCAAAAATCCAGCAGTGAGCAACCACATTTGGACATATTTTTGCAACCAATCATTTGACACTTAGACATATGTCTTACAGGTTTATTACAAATACCCTATTAGATCTTATGGATCGTATCTGTTCTGTGTCTAATTAAAAGAACATGGCATGAGCTACCTATACTGATGAAGGGCAAGTCCACTGTCCCATTTCCTCTGGGCCCAAGGACTCTCAGTCTGATGTTGCTGGCCTGACCAAGATAGTCAAGTGGTTAAGCATTGGTAGTGCACCATGCCACTCCATCCAGACCAAAGACTATGAATAGAGAGGCAGAAGGGTACATGCTCCCCCATTTAATTCTTCCTTGACCCAGCCTCCTACCATTCCTGTAAACCACAATGCTCCTTTGAGTTGATATTCACTTCATTTTTTAATTTATGATGTTCCGATTTTTTTTGTACTTTGGTTAGATCTTCACGTGATATATCATACAGAGGAATCACTCATATACTTTTTTGGGTGCCCCATAATAAGATACAGAATCCCTGGTTGCATCAGAAAGGTAGTGTTTGATAGATGCAACTTTCCAAAAATTAGACAACTGTAAGATCATTTAAATTTTTTTAGAGAATCCAATTGATAGAATTTCTTTCTGCATTTTTTTTGGTGTTCAAAAATGATGGAAATGAGAAGAACAATCACAGGCGAATGGAACTTCACATCGTAACAAAAGCCTTAAAGATCGTAGAGTTTGGCACTTGGTGACGTGAGCATTTTGTGCTTGTGTTACAGATCTCTCAGGATCTGCTATGAATCTCCGATGTGTGCGTAAGATGTAAGGATTAAATAATGCTTCTCCTATAGTGCTCCGGTGTGGAGGAAACTCGTAACTCAGGAGCAAAGACAATTATAGTCACATATTCAATCAAGATCAATAGACACAAAAGGGTCTCTGATGTACGGGAACAGTGGTGGGTTTTTAGAGATTTCCCCCTGACAATGACTTTGTTTTGGAAGCGTGACATGCTTCCCGGCACTTTTCATTTGTTTTGTGTATTCAGGGGGATTTTAACTACTTTCCCCGACTCAGGTGAGATATAATAATCACTAACTCAAAGAGGTAGAAGACATTTATCCCAGTGATATCACAGGAGTCCTACGTGGACAAATTGCAATCTGTACACCTCGTAATGTAGCTCTGGGGCACACATTATATTTTCGATAAAAGATATTTAGAATGAAATAGTTGCCTTATTACCTGTGTCTAGTTAATCATCAGGCATGAAGTCAAGTTTCATGACATCATGAAGAGACCCCAGAATATAATAGTTTCACTTCTGGTTCAGCCTGAAACAAATTTTTGGGCCAAACTGTCCTAACTCAAAAGGAAAGGAATTTACAGAGGATCACCCATCTCTACTGATGACATATCCTTAAGATACTGTAGGTCATTAATAGGTAATTAGTGGCGTTTCGATGACCAGGACCCTGACACAATGCCCTGGATCTGATATAACACCCAGGACCCTAACACAATGCTCAGGACCTTGACACAATGGTCAGGACCCTGACACAATGCCCAGGACACTGACACAAAGCCTAGGACCCTGACACGAAGACCAGGACCCTAATACAATGCCCAGGACCCTGACAACGCCCAGGACCCTAATACAATGCTTAGGACTCTGACACAATGCCAAGGAATCTGACACAATGCCAAGGACCCTGACACAAAGCACAGAACCCTGACACGAAGACCAGGACCCTAATACAATGCCCAGGACCCTGACACAACGCTCAGGATCCTAATACAATGCTCAGGACCCTGACACAATGTTCAAGACCCTGAAATAAGGCCCTGGACCTGATATAACACCCAGGACCCTGACTTAACATCCAGGACTCTGACACAATGCCCAAGACCCTAACAAAATTCTCAGGACACTGACACAAAGCCCAGGACCCTGACACAACTCCCAGGACCCTAATACTATGCTTAGGACTCTGGAACAATGCCCAGGACCCTGACACGAAGACCAGGACCCTAATAAAATGCCCAGGACTCTGACAACACCCAGGACGCTGACACAACACTCAGGATCCTGACACAACGCCCAAGACCCTGACACAGTGCTCAAGACCCTGACACAAAGCCCAGGACCCTAACACAATGCTCAGGACCCTGACACAAAGCCCAGGACCCTGACACGAAGACCAGGACCCTAATACAATGCCCAGGACTTTCACACAATGCCCAGGACCCTGACACAACATCCAAGACCTTGACACAATTCCCAGGACCCTGACAATGCCCACAACCCTGACACATCCATGTTCCATGTTACTTTCACTTCCTGAAATAGGACAGGGTCATGGTAATACATGGCAATGATTTCCAAATAAAAAAAAAGCTTTAGCGTCGAAAAAGATTGTAAGATCTAGTCCTTTAACATATCATCTTGTGATTTACTGTACCCATCAAGAAAACCTAGACTCAAACCATCAGGGATACAATATTTAACAACATAGGTTTCTTTGGTGCTTGCAAATCCTCAATTCCCTCACCACACCAGTGGTCTCCTCCTGGGAGGTCTCAGTCCTTTGAGATACTGTCTACTTAATACAAAACCCATAGCCTCGGTAAGGGTTGTGAGAGTGGCGCTCCAGTGTATAACACAACAAACATACGTTACGTATGCCGCAATGGCAAATCTCTATTCCCATTTGGAATACGGGGCTTCACAAATGTGCAAACGTGCCAGTTGTGTAGTCTAGTCTTTATTTCCCAGTAGAAGGAAAATACTGTCACGACGCTTTACATTTATGAAATGGTGGAGTTTTTTTTATATTTCATTTACAAAACACTGAATTTTGCCATTGTATAAACTCCATCTTACAATTCCGGTAATAATAAACATGGTTATCAAATTTTACATAGGAAATTCATCAGTGAGGAGGTAAATGCTTGCATTGTTGTAGATGCTCGCTGTAAGTTGAAATGTCTGTCTGTGCTCCCACCGGGCCGACAGTACATAAGACTAAGTAATATGAGCTGAAATGTGAGCCGGCTGGATAGAATGGTCCCTAAAGGTATCAATATTGTCAGCTTGGAGGTGTTATGAAAAGGAAAGAGCTGTTTCCTCTATTTAAAATCTGTTTACGGCTTCAGGAACATGTAAAGTAGAATGTGATCTGATTGTGGAAACAAAGGGCTCCGGTCCGCGCACCTCCGTCAATGGCATCGGGGTGATTTAGAAGGCTATTAAGAGGTATAGAATGTGACAGAAAAAAAATGGGAACTTATTATTTGTAGTGTCAAAATAAGGTATTGTGATATGTGTAGAATAAACAGAGTAAAATGTTACCAATTGCAAATAGGATATCCAGTCCCCAGAATATGCCGTAAACCCCCGGGAACTGCACCAATTTCCACCAAGGGCGTCCTCCAACTATTGGTCATCCACTTATCATTACATCAATGCAGAGGATGAGTGGAAATGTGGTGGCTCTCTACTCTTACTGCTATGGGAATCAATCTCAGACTGGCGTTCTTGTTTGGGGCATGTGGGTGTCGGTGGGTATGGGGTAGATTGGTGATGGAGGGACTTAGGGGGGTTTAATAGTCCATGGGGAATGGGGGGTTTGATAGTCCATGCGTCTCATCTTCCTCTTGTTTGGTGGCAGCTGGACATGTATTGGGCAGCGATCTCCACAGTGGCTTCCTCCTTTCCCAATAGGATGTAGAGTTTCCTCTTCTCGTCTGCAGATGTGAAGTCTGGGATGTGGGCAGAGAGTCTTTGGTAGTAGACAGCCCTCATTGCTGAGTATACAGAAGTAGTAGTAGTTTATTGGCCGCCAAGTTTCAGTTCCAGTTCCTATAGATCCTTTCTCAAGGTTTGAACATTTTTTGGAGAGCTTTCTTGGAGTATCTATCTATCTATCTATCTATCTATCTATCTATCTATCAGTTTGCTGCCTCTTGGTACAGTATGAAATATGTTACATATCAAACTAAAATTTGCAACATCTATGTCATCTATCGAAATCTATGTTAAACTAAAAATAAAAAATAAATAAAAAAAAAAAAAAAAAAAAGAAGAAGAGGACAGCAACTCAGCATTCCAAAAACAGAAAAAAAATTCCGGACTTTATTAGCCTAAAATGCAACATTTCAGTCCTGTCTGGAGTTTTTTAAGCCTGAATCGGACTGGACTGTAACATTATAAACTCCATCATTTTTTCTATTTTTGGAGTACTGCCGACCATTTTTTAACATACTATTTGTGGTTAATTTGCTAGTGACCTGTGGTCTTGCACCCACTCTTGGGGTCTCCGGTGCAGCTCTACTATCTACCTGCCTATCTGTAGACCAATGTGTCTATACATTATATATATATATATATATATATATATATATATATATATATATATATATATATGAATCTACCTTTACAGGTGATATTTTATGTTGCTATAGATAAAGACTGTGTGCAGTCCAATGTGAACAGAGTTAGGATGAAACTGTATTATCCTTTGAATTTCTAAAGGACTTGCAAGATTTGTATTTTGTGTTCCAAGAAATATCAATTACCATTCATTTCATAGACAATTTAAATATTTTACACTACATAGATTTCATGACCGACCATTTATTCTCCTTTCTGAGGACATTTGGCTTCAGTAAAAACATGGCATGTCAGTTTCCTAGTTTCTGAAAATCCTTCAGGAACGTTTCTTCAATATTTAATAGAACATTTCTTATAAGTGTTTATTTATTGGCTACATTGTATAGGCTACATTATTATCACTGTTTATGTATGTATTATATATGTGTTAGGTAATTCTCCACTTTGTCTATACAGAATTATTAGATATTTTCTTAAATATAACATTACTATTATAATTTTTTTTTATGTAGATATAGGGATATATGATATAGGGATCACAATGTACTTTTTTTTTCTTATCAGTATGTCTTTCTAGAATGGGAGGAAATCCACACAAACACGGGGAGAACATACAAACTCCTTGCAGATGTTTCTGGCGGGATTCGAACCCAGGACTCCAGCGCTGCAAGGCTACAGTGCTAACCACTGAGTCACCGTGTTGCCTCATTATTTTTTAACTAACTTCAGTTCTTTAAAAACAAGGGTTCTTATAAAAGGATGTATTAAAGGGGGTTTCCAGAGTAAATCCTCATGCACATGACTGTGTGCTATTTCAGTGTGCAATCCTGGATAGCACACTGATCCATTGATTTCAATGGGCACATGCGCACTGCTCTGTTTTCCACGCATCTGTGTCCTGGCCATGAGTCCGCGCCACAAAACTCAGAGCATGCCCTATTCTATTCAGTATTTGGGGTATAGACTAGCCCATAGAATGGCAGACAGAAAACAATGGATGTCCTACGGATGTATTCTCTTTATAGTGGCGGAACTCAGTCACTGCAGCTTAGCTTCCCTTTAAGTGCAATACTCGGTCTGGCCACTACAAAAAGAACAGCGCTATCTGCTTCCTGTTCCTTTTTCTGTGCATCTGCTGATCGGTGGAGATGCTGGATGTAGACGTCCCCTCCTCCCCATCTGATATTGATGACCTAACCATAGGATGGATCTTTAATATTTTAGCCCAGAAATCCCTTTAAATATTCTCTCTGTAACAACTTTATACGTACGATCATAGATCATTATATGACTGCGGGTGATTCTCTATGATCTCAGAAATAGTATTTGAAAATAAGTTTTATAACCAGACAACCCCTTTAATATTTTTGTCTATAAAAGTGGAATTAATGGCACGTGTTATTGGAGAAAAGAAGTTTAATTGCAAGTAAAAAAAAATTAAAAAAGTGATAAATGATAACATATAAAGAACCAAATAAAACTAAAGCTGAAATTTTTGAGAAATGAATAGAGCCCATAACCTATAATTTATAGTGTAAAAATCTGGCTATTTACTTGAACTCTCTATATAGTAGACAGGATTCCAGCGCTTGCTCTCTGTCCTCGGGCTGCTGCGGTGCCATCTGGCCCTGATAATATAATGGAAGCATATTAAGCTTCATTAGCCTAAATGAAGGCAAAAACACTTCAGGGCCCAAAGAGTCACACCTTCACCTTGTACAGGGCCAATGAAAACCTGCTGTCCTCAAAGGGCTTCAGCTACAGACGATGGGAAGTCATCTGACATGCATCTTAATGAACCGTCTCCAAAGAGGGAGAAGTTACAAAGTTTAGCCGACAACCTCGTGATCCTTTACATTAGGTTGTGCTGAAAGCCAAAAAGTAAGACTAATAGTAATAAGAGCGAGATTGTCATTTACTGGGGCCAATTCTTCACTTGTCAATGGATTTCATGGAGGATATACAGTATATATATTTAGATTCAGAATATTTTGTACAAGGTCAAAGTTTGCAGATTTTGTGGCTTATCAAGGATTGTGCTAAAATGTCACTATTATATTTAAAGGGGTTTTCTCCTTATGGACACTTATCCACAAGACACACAAGACAGGAGGGAAGTGTCCGATCACTGGGGGGGATTGCCGGGTTTCCCAGTGAATGGAGCGTCAGTTCCCTTCTACGTTCTCTTCTATAGGGACTGTAATCTCTGGCAGTACACAAAGCACCAAAGAAGTGAATGAAGCACTGGTCACCCTAGTGCACTCTTGCTCCATTCACAAGGAGGCCTTAGGGAGACCTTCAGTACCCTATTCTTCTGATCACTGGGGGACCCAACGATGTGGCCCAAGCGATTGAATACTTATTCCCCGTGTCCAGTGATTATAAGAGTAAAGGACCGAAAGTCCTTCTAAGACCTCCTTGTCAATGCAGTGCCAGTTCGCTTGCATGACCAGCTCTCCATTCATTTCTATAGGACTGGAACTGTAATTTTTGGTAGCACCCAAAGCCCCATAGAAGTGAATAGAGCACTGTTCCCACAAGGCCTTAGGGGGACCTTCTGTCTCCTATCACTGGAGGACCCAACGGTCTGGCCCCCAGCAATTGGACACTTATTCCCTGTACCCAGTGATCAGGAGAGAGGGATACCAAAAGTCCCTCTAAGGCCTCTTTGTACATGGAGCACTGTTCTCAACATGCTCCATTGACTTCCATGGGAGTTCCCCAAACAGCAGAGCTGGTAGTTGTAGTTTGACAATAGCTAGAAGGCCAAAAGTTACCTACCCCTGCTCTAGCACAACCTTTCATAGGTCACAATTCACTACCACTAGGTGGTCACAACGTCGCCTATAGAACAGACATCTCATGACAAAGTATTGAGATTTTTTTTTTTTTTTATACTATTTTCATTTTTGCACCTCACATTTTGGAATATGTTTAGCTAAGAGTTAAGGTAAGTAAAGACACATCTGCATCTGATGTTTCCCAGGAATAAAATCTAATTTTTAGTATTAATTTCCATGCTTCAGTCAGAATATTCTATGTCCAGGCACAGGAGTAAATGATTTAGCTCGCTACGCCGCAGAGTGCACGCCGGCTCCCCTTTTTACCAGGGCTGTACAGGATTCAATATGAACTGGCATTTAAAATTCCACTCGGCAACTTACTGCGATCCATAGGGAAGGTCTTATTTATTATTTTTTGGCAGTGTGAGTATGAACAATATCTGCAGCCATTTTTTACCTTCTCTCTTCCAGAATGAAGCAAAAATATATATTTCTCCAGCAGGTTGTTAAGTTTCCTTGTGAAAACATTTCAGGTGTAAAATGCAAGATAAATATATTTTTTCCACTGTATTTGTTACTATATTATTCAGAGGTTGAGGCTTCTTATTATTATATTGTTGCAATGTTTTTATGAGATGTATTTTTGGAATTTTCAAAATGGCAAGATTTAACCACTTGAAGACATGTAAAGGACTTGTCTCGTTATGGACACTTATTCCCTATTCATGTCAAGTGTCCAATCACAGGGCAACCAAATGATCAGGAGGATGGGGGACTGAATGATCAGGAGGATGGGGGACCGAATGATCAGGAGGATGGGGGACCGAATGATTAGGAGGATGGGGGACAAAATGATCAGGAGGATGGGGTACCGAATGATCAGGAGGTTGGGGGACCGAATGATCAGGAGGATAGGGGACTGAATGATCAGGAGCATGGGGGACCGAATGATCAGGAGGATGGGGGACCGAATGATCAGGAGGATGGGGGACCGAATGATTAGGAGGAAGGGGGAATCAAATGATCAGGAGGATGGGGGACCGAATGATCAGGAGGATGGGAGAACGAATGATCAGGAGGATGGGGGACCGAATGATCAGGAGGAAGGGGGACCGAATGATCAGGAGGAAGGGGGACCAAAAGCTTCGCTATGGCCTCCTTGTGAATGGAGCTTCAGTGCACTTGCAGGACCAGTGCTCCGCTGACTTTTCATGGGTGGGAAAACAATGTTCCTCTCTTGGACATAAGAGGAGGTACACCAAACTGGGATGTACCTATATTGCAAGCCTGAACATGGGCACCTGACCACCTCTAACTAATCGTATGTGGTGTGTGCCCCACATTGCAGAAATGCGGCATTTTTTGGTACAGATTTTGCTACAGTTTTTTGAGCCAAAACCAAGAGTGGATTTAGCAGAAGGTACAAGTATAAGAACTGCCTATATATTTCCCATTCTCTTTGCAGACATTCTTGGCTTTGGCTTAAAAAACTGTACCACCAAACCACCCCTTTAATTGTGAATAAGTACTTGGACAAGGGTCAATTTTATACAGAACATGGACCACATAGTGGTGGTATGGTCTATCTTTGGTATTTTAAATGTAGCCCCCCAAAACATGAAGTCCAACAACCCTTCTTGAGTGAGGTTTTTATGATCACCCAAAAAATCTGTAACCTACGTATGTAAAGTACGATATCAACTAAATTTCAAGCTGACAAAACATTGAGCAGTCAATGTGTCACCTAATGTTGTCATTAGAGCGCTGAGACCAGAAGGGGTCAATGCAAAGCAATGTTGACCTCCTAAGCACTTAGAGGGTCAGCAGAATTCATTAGCTTGGAACCTATTCTCGAATACAGTGGAGCAATGATTTGGAAGATTCCTCTCTCTTCCTGAACAGAAATTTCCATGGACGACACAGGAAATTTCACAGAAAAAGGTTGTAAATAAAAACGATCTCTGAAGAACATACATTGACCTTAAATTCTTACTTCAACACCCCTATTAACTTTGTAAGCACCTGGGAAAATGTTGGCTGGCTGCCTAAGGTATGGAAGAGTAATTAGAAAAATAACTGAAGATCATTAGGTCAGATATTCGAAGGAACCCATGCATTATAATGTTATTTGCTCTAATGAACACCTATGTAACTCACCGGGAATCTCAAGTAGACTTCTTACCATGTTTAAAGGGATAATCTCAATAAGAATAACTATTTAGTTTTAATTTAATGTTGAAAAACTAGAATGAGCAAAGCAACCATGTACCAATTTCTTCCCTTGGTCTACACTTGTCCTTAGGCCCAGTTCACATCTGCGTTCAGGTTTCAGTTCGCGGAGTACGCTTGTGGACCCCTTGAATGGAAACTTATATGCCTAATAAAGCAATTACCTAAGGAAACCTGCGGAACCCTTTTCAGACCACAGAGTATAATAATTGGAAACCCAGGGGAGGCTGCAAACATAAAAACACTGTTACTTACCTCTCCTGGGCTCTGAAAAACACCTCACTGATGTCATCCATCCTCAATGATGGAAGAGACATCACTTGACCCAGGCCGACTTCACAATGCATAAGAATGCAGACTCGGCCCACATGATATCTGGGATGTCACCAAGTAGGCCCGAAGAGAGGTAAGTAATAGTGTTTTTTATGTTCCCTTACGTCTCCTGGCCCTCTGATCATTATACTCTCGGTTCTGAAGAGACCCTCAGAGTATAATGATAGTGGATTTTGTGGGGTTTGCGGGACCATGTCCTTACTTACTGATCCCGGCTCCTGCTCACAGCTGCCTCCACAGAAGGGGATGCGCTGGCGGCTGTGAGAAGAACCAAGGTTTGGTAAGTAAATAGGGCCCTTATGTAACAGCCTATTAAAAAATAAAAAAATTAAAAAAATCTGCAGCATTATGGAGCCCAGTGGAGCATCTGCCATTGGGCTCCATAATGTCTCGGGTCCTGTGGAAACCACTACACTGCTACCTTGGTATTTACACCACTGGCCCAGGATCTTCAGGTTATAACACATCACCAAAAAGGTCCTCACATCCTACAATATTTTAGAGGCTAACTTCTATTCATGAAGCTTTTGGAATCAGACTCACTATATAAGTTTTTCAGTGGAGAGGTCAGAAACAAGAAAAAGGAAGACCCAATAATTGCTACGAGTTATAAGATAAGTGAGAACTGATACAGATAACTGTGAAATATAACAAACTCTGTTCTTATTACCATGGGTCCGGGAGCCGAGAGACACAACTCCCCTACAGCACATCTACAAAGATTATGTTCAATTTCACAAAGTTCTCAAGTGAATTTTCTAAAAAAAAAAAAAAAAAAGAAACTAAAGTCATTGCTTCAAAAAATGCCAGGAGATTTCAAGTATTTTCAAAATCTAAAATGCTTGAATAAAAAGTAAAAGTAGAAACTGGGGACCCTTGTTGTTTCCAGTTCTCCTAATGCTAGTTTCCCACCTGCGTTGCAGTTTCCATTCTTCAGGTCCACTTGGGGACCCAAAAATTGGAAATCCAATCCACTTAAAAAGTGGTTACCCATAGACTATAATGGGGTGCGCTGAGGACTTTTCTCTACGCATCTTTCAAGTGGAATGGGGGACGGAATCTCCAAGTGGTTACCCAACGCAACAGCCTAAATAGGAGACACCTATAGCTATATCAGCTTGTGACAACAGCAATTTTGGTTTAGTGCAATCCAATCTAACCCAATTGCGTTGATTAGTACTAATATTACATTGCATTCTACATTTGCCTTTTAGCCAAAGAAGATGGCTCTCAATATTAAAAGATCCTTCTTGACTTATAATGGGGTTAATTCAGTTTAAGCTAAATGGACATGACAAAGGGCTTGGTCTTGTTGAGTACGATCATATCATATCCTTTGGTTCTACAGGAGATACAATGCTGCCAGAGCTTACTCTCTGCCCAAACTTTTGTACAATGCAAGCTATACCTAAGTAAGACAAATATACAAAAGAGAAAACATCCTACTGAATATATTTCACAGTCATGTGGATTTTACATGTGTGTACCTACTAGTCACGTGTATTAACACAGAGATCCCAGGTATCACTATTGCTCAGTGGCATCTGCTTCTCTTGTACACGGTTCCCAAGAGGTACATGGCCAGGTTTCAGAAACATCTATAACTATTGCTATATATTGCAGTTTACAAAAAGTTTCAACACAATAATGAGGCAATGGGCAACAGAATAGAAAATGAATAACCATGACTATACATGCATAAGTACCAATTGAATGATTCAGTTTACTTAGTCTACAGTACATAGTAGTCCACGAAAAATTGGGAGAAGGTCATGCCTCATCTATGACATATATATTTGATTCTGTGAACATGAGCATACTAGTGGTGAGGGCATCCGTGTCAGGGTCAGAATCTGGTTCTTGGGCGCAGCCTCCAGCTATACAGAACATGTGCTCATCCATGTAGACTTTACTGTTTCCATTACACATTACATACAGTATAATGTATAGGGGTATTTCTGAATCAACCTGCAAGAAATAAACTCTAGTGGTAAGTATTAGAATACTAATGAGATTGCCTTATATTGGTCCATTATTGCTTAAGAATTATTGGTGTATACAGGACTAACTGGAGGTATGGATGGACAATTTGTTCCAGTATATAGACATCGATGTTAATAACTAGAGATGAGCGAACACTAAAATGTTCGAGGTTCGAAATTCGATTCGAACAGCTGTTCACTGTTCGAGTGTTCGAATGGGTTTCGAATCCCATTATAGTCTATGGGGAACATAAACTCGTTAAGGGGGAAACCCAAATTCGTGTCTGGAGGGTCACCAAGTCCACTATGACACCCCAGGAAATGATACCAACACCCTGGAATGACACTGGGACAGCAGGGGAAGCATGTCTGGGGGCATAAAAGTCACTTTATTTCATGGAAATCCCTGTCAGTTTGCGATTTTCGCAAGCTAACTTTTCCCCATAGAAATGCATTGGCCAGTGCTGATTGGCCAGAGTACGGAACTCGACCAATCAGCGCTGGCTCTGCTGGAGGAGGCGGAGTCTAAGATCGCTCCACACCAGTCTCCATTCAGGTCCGACCTTAGACTCCGCCTCCTCCGGCAGAGCCAGCGCTGATTGGCCGAAGGCTGGCCAATGCATTCCTATGCGAATGCAGAGACTTAGCAGTGCTGAGTCAGTTTTGCTCAACTACACATCTGATGCACACTCGGCACTGCTACATCAGATGTAGCAATCTGATGTAGCAGAGCCGAGGGTGCACTAGAACCCCTGTGCAAACTCAGTTCACGCTAATAGAATGCATTGGCCAGCGCTGATTGGCCAATGCATTCTATTAGCCCGATGAAGTAGAGCTGAATGTGTGTGCTAAGCACACACATTCAGCACTGCATCATCACGCCAATACAATGCATTAGCCAGTGCTGATTGGCCAGAGTACGGAATTCGGCCAATCAGCGCTGGCTCTGCTGGAGGAGGCGGAGTCTAAGGTCGGACCTGAATGGAGACTGGTGTGGAGCGATCTTAGACTCCGCCTCCTCCAGCAGAGCCAGCGCTGATTGGCCGAATTCCGTACTCTGGCCAATCAGCGCTGGCCAATGCATTCTATTAGCCCGATGAAGTAGAGCTGAATGTGTGTGCTTAGCACACACATTCAGCTCTACTTCATCGGGCTAATAGAATGCATTGGCCAATCAGCGCTGGCCAATGCATTCTATTAGCTTGATGAAGCAGAGTGTGCACAAGGATTCAAGCGCACCCTCGGCTCTGATGTAGCAGAGCCGAGGGTGCACAAGGGTTCAAGTGCACCCTCGGCTCTCCTACATCAGAGCCGAGGGTGCGCTTGAACCCTTGTGCACACTCTGCTTCATCAAGCTATTAGAATGCATTGGCCAGCACTGATTGGCCAGAGTACGGAATTCGGCCAATCAGCGCTGGCCAATGCATCCCTATGGGAAAAAGTTTATCTCACAAAAATCACAATTACACACCCAATACAGCCCCAAAAAGTTATTTTTAATAACATTCCCCCCTAAATAAAGGTTATCCCTAGCTATCCCTGCCTGTACAGCTATCCCTGTCTCATAGTCACAAAGTTCACATTCTCATATGACCCGGATTTGAAATCCACTATTCGTCTAAAATGGAGGTCACCTGATTTCGGCAGCCAATGACTTTTTCCAATTTTTTTCAATGCCCCCGGTGTCGTAGTTCCTGTCCCACCTCCCCTGCGCTGTTATTGGTGCAAAAAAGGCGCCAGGGAAGGTGGGAGGGGAATCGAATTTTGGCGCACTTTACCACGTGGTGTTCGATTCGATTCGAACATGGCGAACACCCTGATATCCGATCGAACATGTGTTCGATAGAACACTGTTCGCTCATCTCTATTAATAACCTTTATTAAATTAAAATTATTAAAGACCATGATATCCCTCAAATTTGGGGGTCTTCTGCTAGACTGCCTAAGTCTATTGAAGGATCGTCTAGTTCTCTGGTGGGCCAGACTGATATTGACAGATAATGTGGGCCACTGGTGGCTCAGTGGTTCACTGAGGTTGTTGGTACAGAACCAACCAGGGGTAACATCTCCATAACGTTTGTATGTACTCCCTCTTTTTGCATGTGTTTCCTGTTTTGCCATCCACTCCCTCCCCCAAAAATACTGATCATTTGGAACCCCAGTGTGAACAGAGATAATCTCAGCCTGCAGGATGGCAGTCCTTGTGTGCAATGCGGCTGAATAGGGTGTTTGCTTTCTTTATAAATTAATACAATAGCTATTCTTAAAGGGAGTAGATGTAGGTATGACACTGTCATTAAAACCTGGCAGATGGCAGATCCAACTGGGATTAAAGGGGTTATGCCATGAAAAATATTCATCATTGATCCATTGAACACCAATGAGACCCCCACAATCCTGAGAATGGGGGAGCTTTACCTCCATTACCAATATAGAGGATGGAGATGAACCCTGGCTCCATTCATTTGTATGGGAGAACTGGATATACCGACAAAAGTGGGGAAGATAAACATCCATTGGGGCTCATATGTAAGGTTTTGCTAGCTGATATAATGTATCCAGTACACTCAATTGGATACTTTCAAAGCCTCACTAGGAGCCTTTCACCAGATACACGGTAGATTTACAGGAACCATTGTCGAAATCATTGTCCTTCTCATAAACATTGCCCGTGCTACAGGGGCTCTTCATGATAATAAAGGCAAGGGATCGCGTTCTTAAAGATCTTCTCTAATTCACGTTAATCTCTATTTCCTATCCCATTTCATGGTCCTAGGATTGGTTCCTACACCGTCATTGTTTTGCATGTTAAAATATGTTTTATCAAATTTACAGCTAATAAAACCATGGAGAGGCTAATGCCCGGATTTTTGGAAACAATTTCTTAGCAATAAAGGAGCTGCCATGAATGTAATATTTCTTACATAACATGCGATGAGGTTGGAGGTGCTTAAATGAAGAAGATGATTTAGAATCCAGGCTAAACTATTGTCTCTACTTTACCTCTAGATTATATATTATCTCATGTCCTTTATGTTGAAACAGAAGCCATAAACGCCGCTTATTCATCCTAATTTAACGCGGAAAATATTGTTTTATGGTTTTCTTTAAAACACTTCATTAAGGACATTCTCTTCCACTTTACATAAAAACGGCTTGCGTGTCCTCTCTGTCCGCTTCCTCCAATAAGACTACGCGGACATTTATTGCGAGCCCGATGAAAGCTAATTTATTATGGAGCGGGGTTATCTAAGAGAGTGCCGTGATTAAATTACTGACTTTTGTCAGACAAGAATCTTCTCTGTCATTTCTCATTGTCTTCCCTTTTTTTATTATTTGCTGTATCGGTCTTCGGTTCTTGGTATATTATATTTATCATAAAGCTTCTACTCTTCATTATCGGCTGTCTGTAGCTTTTCCCAGATTATGTCCTTATCCCATTTACATTTTCTGTGATCTTCATATTACAAATTTGCGACTCAAGCATAAAATCATTTGCCTTTTGTGCAGCCGCCGCTGGAGCGAATGTGCCCGTGTTTGTGTGCGTTGTCGGAATGAAGTCGTCCATTATTATCTGGTCGCTTTTATTCTCGTCTCACAAAAGATAAAATGTAGAAGTTTAAGGGTACTGTAATGTGGATTAAGAAAAATAGAGGCTGATGCTTCTGACAATAGACTTATGTGAAGTCAATACGTTTCGGGGTTTACTTGTAGGAACATGGATCATGCTGTTAGCTTGGCCATACACTTGTTCCGGTAGACAGCTATTTGTCCCATCTTCCCAATACGAGGTTTCACTGAGCATCCATGGGTAGATGAGACAAAACGATTCCAGATTCCTCTCCCAAGAACAAAAAGATCCTGTTTGTCCACCAACATTTGCCAACAGGGGAAGTTGGAACACCCCAATGTTCACAAGATGGTTGAAGAATCTTTCCAAAATCAGCAGCTTATGTTGACATTGATCCAATATATATTATCAATTCTTTGCCAGTGAACAGCGTTACATGGTTAGCAGATATCTCCTCCGACCTGCCCATCATCCAACGACTGATACTGGCCATGGCCGGACACTTTTTGAACATGCCCCCACTTTCACAACTTGATTTCTCCTTCTTTTGATGGTTTATCCAAAAAATCCAAGACAAGGTTTTCAAGGGCACAAATATGAACACTGAAATAGGATATTACACTTCCAATAACCCTACAGAAGCTTCAAGAAAATCATGGACAATTCTTATTTTTATGGATTGTCCAATAATTTGCAACCACTGGGCAACCCAGATTTGGTTGCCCTTGTTGGCCAACTTTAATCATGTGTATATAGCTAGCTGTAGTAAGTGTGGTATATGATGAGCAGTCTCTTTGAGGATGGACCACTAGGTGGACCATGTCACAACCTGGACCTCAAAAACCAAAGCGTTTGAAGTATAAAATTCTAAAAAAAATTCTAAGCATATTTTTAAGGTGGACCTATCAGCTAAATATACTGTCCTATAAAGGGATAACATATTACAATTACAGGTATCTAGTCCTAGAAGCAGGAACAGGTCAAAAAATTGGAGAGGAGCAATAAATGAATCTAGAGAACTCATAGTGATGGGTCCTCCATTTTCCCTTTCCCTGCCTCCCACCCACCAATCTTGCCTTTAGACCTGTTCTCCCTGTCATGACTGACAGATGCCTGTGTATAGATGCATATATAGTAGTTGGGCACTATAGTTAGAAGGGGGCTGAGTAAGATGGAAGGAGCACCCTGCTCATGAATACAGTGGACTCATGAGTCTACATGAACCTACGGTATAATTCACCACTCCTATTTTTCTATACCAATTTTGCTACCAGCTATAGTTCCTATGTGCCCCTTATACACAGGGCATCATATTTAGCTGACGGGCCCTCTTTAATAAATTTTTACAAAATTAAGTAAAACCCAAATCGATAGGACTTATCTAAGTTATGAATGTCGACCATACATCGACCAAAACCTGGAGACTACTGGAGTTAAATGTATAAATTCTAGATCACTTCTAATCCTTCTCTCACAAGATACATTACATCTCAGATGCTTTCAAACAGTAAAAAAAAATTGGTATTTCCTTTTGATTATCAATCTAGTCCTCGAAGAGAAGTGGAAACAGCAAGCGCCATTATAAAGAGTATCAGTGCAGTGTTAGAAACACAATGTGCACGATGGCGGGTCAGATGAGAAGAGAAGCCCTTGGTGATTTTTCTGCGGTAATTGACACATGGTACTTGTTTTTGATTAGTCACTCATGATGGATAACAAAATGTATGACCCTATGTACTAACTGTTAACGATGCTCTCAACATCTGGCTTAACTTAGTCATATATTTCTTCAACTTTCAGCAGAGCTGTGTACACAATATGAAACATCTGCTGTTCAAGTGCCATTTGCCGGAGAGATACATAATGTGCCACTTATATGTGAATCATCAATAACCTGCATGGCATATGCAGCCGAGGATTTTAAACTGATGAGTGATTTTTAAAGGGATTTATCATGTATGAAAAAATATGCCGGTATCGAGTGACACTTTCTCTGCCACCCAGTATGAAATCAATTAAAGGATAATTCCAACCAAAAGCAAAGAAAAAAAAAATCACTTAAGGCTTTGCAAAGCTGTGTGTATCTTTTTGGCCATCTTTATTTTTGTTGCCAAAATGGACCCAAGATGGTTAAAGACATAGATGACTCTGCATCAGTCACTATACTCATCATCGAGGGAACAATGTGTTATATGTACTGGATTTACTTCTGGATGGACCAACTCCAACTCGTTTTGTAAACTACTGGAAATCTAGAAATAAAATTAAAGGGAAAAAAAACAGGATAAATCTGATAGTAACTGTGCATAGAACACAGGTGTAAAGGGAACCTATCACCAGGTCTAGCATATCAGCCCAGCCCTGCAGATAGATAGGTTAGTGTCACCAGCACATCAGCCCAGCCCTGCAGATAGATAGGTTAGTGTCACCAGCACCAGCATATCACCCCAGCCCTGCAGATAGATAGGTTAGTGTCAGCAGCATATCACCCCAGCCCTGCAGATAGATAGGTTATACTGTCACCAGAACCAGCATATCACCCCAGCCCTGCAGATAGATAGGTTAGTGTCACCAGCACCAGCATATCACCCCAGCCCTGCAGATAGATAGGTTAGTGTCAGCAGCATATCACCCCAGCCCTGCAGATAGATAGGTTAGTGTCAGCAGCATATCACCCCAGCCCTGCAGATAGATAGGTTATACTGTCACCAGAACCAGCATATCACCCCAGTCCTGCAGATAGATAGGTTAGTGTCACCAGAACCAGCATATAACCCCAGCCCTGCAGATAGATAGGTTAGTGTCAGCAGCATATCACCCCAGCCCTGCAGATAGATAGGTTAGTGTCACCAGACCCAGCATATCACCCCAGCCCTGCAGATAGATAGGTTAGTGTCACCAGAACCAGCATATCACCCCAGCCCTGCAGATAGATAGGTTAGTGTCACCAGAACCAGCATATCACCCCAGCCCTGCAGATAGATAGGTTAGTGTCACCAGACCCAGCATATCACCCCAGCCCTGCAGATAGATAGGTGTTACGGTTCTGTGTATATAAATAATATTTTTTAACTACAGAACCGCTAGACTGCAAGACACTGCAGTGAGGTCCACAGGCCCAGGTGGGTGGCCATATGTCTGAATGCAGACTACAAGTTAACTTCACTGGCAGCGGAGTTAGTGCGGTTCAAGCTACTAAGGGTTAAATGTCACCTTTGGTCAGCAACACAAAAAGACTCCTTACACAACCAGGAGTTACAAAGGAAATAGTTTAAACAGGCTAACTCAGAGACCAAACCTGCTGGCAGCGCCACAGGCTGGAACAGAGACCACTGCTCCAAGCCCTAGTGTAGAGCTGACAGTTCAGGAATTACTGGTCCTTACTAACAGTGCCCAGATAGACAGAGGTATCCCCACACAGAGGCCTAGTCTGGCAACCTGCCTGAACACTGAAACCTAGCCCTGAACTGCTGTCATTAACCAATTTCCAGTCAAAGTGTGAGCACCTGGCGGGCGTCGGCTCACACCATATAAAGGCAAGTCCCCGCCCAATAGGGGTGGTGGTCATGACCTCACCGGTCATGCTCAGTATGGCCAAAACGGGACTTAGCCTCTGAGTGGCTCCAAAAAGTCTGAGCATGCTCAGTAAGGGGAAAAACTGGACTTAGACTCCAGTCGCCTCACTGCATGAGGCTGAGGGCGAGAGTCAGAATGACCCGCAGGTGGCGCTGTGCACCAGGACGGAAACCTGCGAAATCCAATCCTAACAATAGGTTAGTGTCACCAGAACCAGCATAACACCTCAGCCCTGCAGATAGATAGGTTAGTGTCACCAGAACCAGCAAATCACCCCAGCCATGCAGATAGATAGGTTAGTGTCACCAGGACTCAGGATATCACCCCAGTCCTGTAGATAGATAGGTTACTGTCACCAGAACCAGCATATCACCCCAGCCCTGCAGATAGATAGGTTAGTGTCACCAGACCCAGCATATCACCCCAGCCCTGCAGATAGATAGGTTACTGTCACCAGAATCAGCATATCACCCCAGCCATGCAGATAGATAGGTTAGTGTCACCAGACTCAGCATATCACCCCAGCCCTGCAGATAGATAGGTTACTGTCACCAGAACCAGTATATCACCCCAGCCCTGCAGATAGATAGGTTACTGTCACCAGCACCAGCATATCACCCCAGCCCTGCAGATAGATAGGTTACTGTCACCAGAACCAGCATATCACCCCAGCCATGCAGATAGATAGGTTAGTGTCACCAGACTCAGCATATCACCCCAGCCCTGCAGATAGATAGGTTACTGTCACCAGAACCAGTATATCACCCCAGCCCTGCAGATAGATAGGTTACTGTCACCAGCACCAGCATATCACCCCAGCCCTGCAGATAGATAGGTTACTGTCACCAGAACCAGCATATCACCCCAGCCCTGCAGATAGATAGGTTACTTTCACCAGAACCAGTATATCACCCCAGCCCTGCAGATAGATAGGTTACTGTCACCAGCACCAGCATATCACCCCAGCCCTGCAGATAGATAGGTTACTGTCACCAGAACCAGCATATCACCCCAGCCCTGCAGATAGATAGGTTACTGTCACCAGAACCAGCATATCACCCCAGCCCTGCAGATAGATAGGTTAGTGTCACCAGAACCAGCATATCACCCCAGCCCTGCAGATAGATAGGTTACTGTCACCAGAACCAGCATATCACCCCAGCCCTGCAGATAGATAGGTTAGTGTCACCAGACCCAGCATATCACCCCAGCCCTGCAGATAGATAGGTTACTATCACCTGAATCAAATGGTGCTTTCTCCTTTTGACTCTTTCCATTCAGCTGTTCATTTCTGGAAAAACAGTTTATAGAGGGTTGTCCTAGAATTGGAAAAGGTTCAGTAGAGGGACACAAAACTGATAAGGGACATGAAGGAGAGATTAAAGGAGTTAAATCTATTTATTTTGGAGAAGAGGCTTTTAAAGGGAGATATATCACTGGTCTATACAAGAAATAAGCGGAAAATCTGTTTCATGTAAAATCCTCTTCATCTGGAGAAAAAAAATGTTTATTCTGAAGAGGAAAGGCTTCTTCACTTTAAGGACTGTAAATCTGTGGAATAGCCTACCCCAGGAGTTGGATGCTTAGACAAAATTGCATTGATGCTTATGGGAATGTATAGAACGTCATGCCCTTTCCCATCCTCTGAATAATGTAATGCAATATAAAATATATTAAATAGAGTTGTACCAATCAGCTCATTACCATATCAAGAAGAAAGCTAATACCTCAGCAATGGAGGCTCAGATAGGGAAGTATAAAACGTGTTTCATTCATGTGAACCCAGCTATCTTACTGTACTTATAGTTTAGTAGAGACTATTCTTGGGTCAGACTCCCTTTAAAACTTAAGTGGCTGATGGTGTTGTTTGGTCGCCCCCAAGTTGCAGTATAGTCATGACATTACATGACTTCAATAGCATCATTGGAATATTTTGGACACATTTTTCCATAGAGACCAGCTTGACGATCATGATAATATTTAGGAAATTTTAATGTTCCATTACTTGGGTTTAGGCGGATTAAGGCTTGGTAATGTAAATAACATCTGGTTATTTTGTTATTTTAATGTGCCAAACGTTGGGGGGCAGAGATATCCTATAATCCCATTACAATTTGTAATATTGTAGGACCAAGCATCCAGATATGATGAGTCTAGTGTAAAATAAAAGGGGTTAAGGATTGTGAGGTCAGAGCGCGGCTTCCTGAGCCGGTAATTAGGAGATCTTCCATGATTTACTAGTCCAGATGCACCTTTACCCCTCAGAGACATCGTAATTAATGTCCACAACTGCCGAAAGCAGCCGTCATTGTCATTACACTCCTTCCCTAATAGTCACTTTCTGCGCTTAGCTATAAGGTTGAGCGATTCATCAGCTACTGTCAATGTCCGTGTTCACATAGGAAGTTTCTTGAATTTTTGACCCATATTCATAGTCGTAATAAAGGGTAATATGAAACTACTTCATTAGTATTTTCAGATCATCATATACTACTAACTATTTTTAGATTTTTGGTCACTTTGCCATAAATGTTTGCTAAGTAAGTGCCCCACTTATTGGATCTCCAGAAGAATAAGACGATGACATGATTGTAGGAAGTCGCTTTACGGAGGAGACTGAATTGTGAGGTGGTATCTATGTGTCTGGGTTTTTGGTCTGTAAATGGAATCCCTTTAGCTTCTTGCTATTGAACTATAGGGTATCCATATGTGATTCTTCCCAATGAGACTGTATAAAGTTGTAACTTCAAAAGGAGAATACCAATAATAGTAATAGTGGATTTACTAGTATGTAACGATAGTTCTTGTCTGTAAAAGTCTATTTGACTTGGGAAAACTCTGTCACCATATGAAATCCTAGAGCCCTAGGAAGTACAGTAATGACTCATTGACTTCTCTGGGTGAACTAAGTTGTAATATGGCTGTGTACATGATACATTATGGAAATAGCTAAGCCAGCGGATCTCATTGTAGTGTATGGGGTCTGTGGATTTCCATGGAGAACCTAGTATCACTCCTAAAACTATACAAGCATTGTAGCTCACTGTGCTATTCAGGGGTGTAACTTGAGGGGGTGCCGAGGATGTAGTCTCACCAGGGCCCAGGATCCTTAGGAATCCCATAAGTAATGGCATCAGTATTGAGATTGCAGCTTCCATCTGGCCCAAAAGCAAAAGGAGACCCACAGATTACCTTGGCCACACTTAGATTGATTAAACTCCTTAGCATCCGTAACCACCACTAACAATAATTCACTGTATGGATGCGTTAGGGGCCCAGATAAAAGATACATCTTGCCAACAAGACTTTCGTTATGCAACTGCTTCTATTTATCTATGTTACGTTACGGAAACAGTTTACACAACTCCAGTCCTGACCTAGTCGTTGTGAGCTGCATATTCCTGTCTTAGTTGTGTTTGGCTAAGATAGGCACACCCCTTTAATTCCCTACAGCTATAATCATGTCCTGGACATTATATCAAAGGGCATGTCAAAGAACTGGACAATCCATGGAGGGGTCCAAAGCAGGTATAACATAAAAACTAAAACCTACTCACCTGTCCTGCTACAGTCTGTTCTGTCATGCCAGAATCACCAATGAGATCAGTGGCTTCAGCGATTGCTGGGGAGGGACCAGTGAAATCTCAGTGGTTATGTGGGATGGAGGGATTCGGGGGATAGAAGTATAGGATGCGACCAGACTGCAGTGTGGGACAAGGGAGCCCTGGGATAGGTGAGTATATTTTTCCTGTTACCCCAGCCCTGGACTCCTCCATGATTCACCCAGTTCCTGGACAACCCCTTTAATATAGAAATACTATACATTATACACTCAACCCAACATAAACCCAACTTTGTTTGAGCCTTCGTACAAATCTATGGTATTACAATGATATGTGGATGGCAAATCCCAAAATCCTTCATAAAAGAGGAGCTGCATTATTCATCCTACTATAGGATCGGAAAAGAAGTTTCAGGCAATAAAAAAGTCACTGAGCAAAAATATACAGGCTTTCCCTCTAAAATATGGCGCTGAATTTTTATAAGTCTTTAACATACTACAATAAGACTCCAAATGAGAAAGAATAATAACCATAGCGATATAGCGCGAGGAATACAATTACGGCTATCATTTTCCTTCCACTTCATGAAATGGATTAGGGTGTCACATTTAGACTCGACAACTATAGAATTGTCACGGCGTACAAAGGAAAGAACCAATGTTCAATGGGCTTTGGCTAGTTACAAAGTTACATTTCCTCTACATTGCTTTTTGATGTCACAAATTGAAATGAAACTTTGGCGTAAACGACGATCATTTCACTTCTGACTGTCGCCAATTACCATTCTTTACAGCCATTATGGAGTCTGTATACATTTTTTACAAGGCTTTATTGAAGATTGCACTCCTCCGTAACAGATTTTCTTAGCTAGGAATTCATCAGTTCCTTGCTACAGATGTAAGCTTTTATTGCGCCTTAGATATATCCTAATGGCCAATGCACATTTACATGTAGTTGTTTTATTGCATTTTTAACGGTGACTGAAAATGAGACCAAAGTATTAAATATTAATATTTCATTTCATTTATTTTTTTATTTTATTTTTTATTTTTTTTATTTTTTTTTCCTAGGGAATCCAAGATTTAAATCAACTTATCGGTGTAATGACTGCAAATGAAGCTGACCTGAAATGAGTTGGGGTGTTACAAAAAAAAAAAAAAAAAAAAAGAAGGAGCTTCCACTGAACCCATATCAAAAAACACAAAATGTCACATGTTGTTCTCAGATCTGAGAGATCATAGACTGAAGAGGCTGAGGAGCCGTGATATCAAAACACATCTCATATTTTTCTACGGAAGGAGGGGCAGAAGATACAAAGACGGATTCTTCAACTGCCCTTTTACTTTGCGACACCTAAACTATGGCTGCCCTTGGGATTTGTGTTCTACCCAATCTTCACACAAAGGAGGGGGAAAAAAAAAAGAATTAATGTTTCATTTTCCGAGGCTGTCACACCCCATCTTAATGAACACTTAAAAGAGATGAATGTTCAAGGAATAAAAAGATTTATTTGGGATATTTAAATAATCGCTTTTGGCTATAACTAATCGGATACAGTCAGCGTATACAGAGCCGAGATTTTTTTTTTCTTCTTCTTTTTTTTTTTATTTGATGATTTTCCAAAGATGGTTTTCCCATAGATCATGTTCACTTTTAAAGATTAAAGAAAATAATAAAAAAAAAATAAAATAAGAATAAAGTTAATACTTAATGTACTAAAAAAAAATTGGAAATTTTTGAAAATTAAAGTGGAGAAAAAAGTGCAGATTTTCTAAGAGTTAAGGAAATGAATACAATAAGAATAAACTTAATACCTAATATATTTTAAAAAAATGAAATTTTTTGAAAATTAAAGTGGAGAAAAAAGTGCAAGTTTTATAAGATATAAGGAAATGAGTACAATAATAAAAAAAAGAATAAAGTTAATATTGTACTAAAAAATTTGGAAATTTTTGAAAACTAAATTGGAGAAAAAAGTGCAGATTTTATAAGATATAAGGAAATGAGTACAATAATAATAAAAAATAGTTAATACTTATGGTACTAAAAAAAATTGGAAATTTTTGAAAATTAAATTGGAGAAAAAAGTGCAGATTTTTGAATAATAATAAAAAAGAATTAAGTGAATAATGTACTAAAAAAAATTGCAATTTTTTGAAAATTAAATTGGAGAAAAAAGTGCAGATTTTCTAAGATTTAAGGAAATTAATACTACAACACAGTTTAAATACTTTACAACACAATAAAATTCCTTGGCGAGAGTTATGACAGTCTGTTACTATCAGCCATGAAGTACATTACAAAGGTAATGTGGTTTTAAGAAAGAACTACTGCAGAATGTATATTTTCATTATCAAAAACGTTAAGCCATTTATCCTGAGGAGTCAGAATAATCATTAATGGCTGGGAATTTATGGGGCCAGATCTTAAACTAATGTGAATGATTCCAGGTGTTACTAATGGCTTCACTGAAATGTGCCAGTATCTCAGACTTCCACTAAATCTGAGATAATAGTCGAACACTTAATCTCGACAGATGAGTAGCAATTTAACTGACACGTTGATTGGATTCTCTCGGCTTAAATGGCACACATTGTAAAGGTACGGTCAAACAGCAATCGAGAGGGTGACTTGGAAGTCATTTGCTTCTTTCAAGGCCTGTTACAGTATTTGTGTTGGAAAGGATTCATTTTAACTACACTTAACACTCTGGGCGCCAGGGGGGTATCTCTAGGGTCGGAGGGGTTAAATTGTCTTTTGACTTGTCTAATCGGCTTTCATGAATGAATTCATTCTCGAATGGACGTTCTTTGACTAAAGGTTCATTTTTATAAATCTCTTTTCTTTATAGAGTTGGCAGGGCCAATCGGCAACTGACGCCAAGTGGAGGCTTTTAGCGGAAGCCGATAAGCGCTCGCTGAAAATATTATTAAAATGTTATGACTTGAAGATGATAACTTTTTAAAGGCCTAGTATGTCTGCAGGCTATGCATTCATGATACAGTATGTCATCTCTTTTATATGTATAATATTGTGCTATATATGACCTATTATGTTTCATATTATATGCTGTAGGCAAACTCCTTCGAGAGAGCTTTATTTTTTTTTCTTCTTGGTATCTACCCAAAATCATATGCACTAATAGTGTAATATTATCGCAACACATAAAACAGGGCAGAATCTTAGCCATAAGGTTGGGGGCTCACTTTTAGGGGTTGCACAGGAAGGTCACAGCCAGGCGTCAGACCTATTATCCCATTGCCCAGTCATACTAGAGGTATAGTCAAATTCCAAACCAACCAAATCTCCAAAGGACACCCTGAGCGCAGAATCGTCTAAGAACACATGTTTGGTTTGATAAAGTGGTCTACATACCTCAAAACATTTTACCACTTGAGAGCTATCAATAAAGACAAAACAATTGCATCACATTGAAGTCTTTCCCTGTGGTTCTCCTCCATTGTTGGCTGGTTCTGCACCCAGGGTGGTTTCTATCATGGGAATCACATCATGTTGACATGGTTGTTTGCATCTTCTAAAAACAAAGCATACAAGTATTTTCCTGACCGGAGTAGCTAGAGTTCACTGGCAGGGAACATGGCCCAATTCATGGGTGCCATAGGGGGCTACTATGAATTGCAGGGTGGCCACGAATATGTAGCATTCGAAAGATTTCTTAAGAGAGAAGTCTCCATGTAAGCCATTATAAACATATGGTATCTAAAATAACTACCCATCTTCTGAGCCTCTCTATGCATTGAAACATTCAATAAGAGATACAAAACCACACTGCAGTTAGTAGGCTATCATATAGATGCTATGCACTGAAAAAAAGGAGTAGTCTTGTGGTGTGCTCCTGGTATATAGGCATTAGAACCTATCAAGTATGGTCCATGTGAGAACATAGTAATGAGTACCCAAAGGTTATTGATGTACATGGGCAAGAGAATGATAGCCCAGCAAAAGAGATGGTGTTAGGAGTTGGGCTGGAACCTCCACAGCAGTTTGCGGAGATTGCCAGAACTCTCCTTTTTTGGTCCCCAGTCCACTGCTTCAGGGACAGACCGAAACCTCCGCGGCAGCGTGCGGGGATGCTGATCCCCTCCTAAGCCGGACTGCAGAATTCTGGGACAGGGGTCATGCCGTGGGTCGGAGCATATTTAAGTTGGGCTCTTGCTCCAGCTCGCCACTGGCTATTGAATTTCTCCTAGTTAGCTCCCTCTGCTGTATTGTTCTGTGTGCCTTTTTTTGACCTTCTGAATCTGTTCCCTGGACTTTGCCTTTATTTCTTGATTTTGTACTGTGCCTTCTCCTGTTGACGACCCCAGCTTGCCTTTAGACCTCTGCTCCTTGAACCGGCTATTGTACCACTCTGTTCTACTGTTATCGATACGGCCTCCTTGACCTCTCTTCTGGATTACCCTCTGTACTGCGCTGACCTCATGTTGACGACCCAGATTGAACAACTACCACCAACCGCTGCTTTCTGGTTCTTCAGTCCTTCACATCAACTCTGAAAACTTGCTGGTAAGTGATTCCAGTTTCTGGTTCTGTCTCAACTAGTGGTGTACTGTGCATTTGGCTCTCCCTGACCCATAACGCCCCACCCAACAGTAGCTTCCCAGTTCATCCCCACCATAAGGGACTCTGATGAACATCTCTGAAGGGTTGGGCTTGGTGTGGCCCAGGCTGTGCTGTACGCTCAGCGTTGTGTTTTGCCATTCTGGTATTAGTACTCACTATTCGCTCAGAAAATAGAGCTATTACAGGGAATCCTTCAACTACAAAGTAGTCCCTGCATTGGGATGGGTTACCTGTGGTCATCTGTGGGTAACCCAGACCAAGTGATCTAAACCACACAGTCTGGTTTAATGGTTACTCTATGTCTTTGCCTAACCAAGTGTTAAGTGGGGGCCAACTATTTAACTAATAACTTACATATTCTTGAACAATTTGTGTTAAACAAATCCCAAACTTTTCAGAGTCATCAGAATCACAATCAGAATTTTAGACCAAACTCCATCCAAACTCAATGAATTCCCTCATCTCTACTAGATAGAAGATAAGTATTTGTAATCCAAAAATAAAGGTGCACCAGCTACATCCAGAATGGAAATGAGAAATATTGCAGCAGATATATAAAATTTAACTTTTATTCTTCATTTTCCGATAAAAAAGTTACATCGTAACTATGGTGGTACATCAACAATAAAGCATAGAAGATAAGTATAAGTATATAGAGGACACAGGAGGCCACAAACTTCAGCTTTATTGTTATCAGCCCAATAGATACACTTCCTTCTACTGCCAAAGACTTATCATCAGCAACCACTGAACAGCGCTTACATGTTCACCTGTCGGAAAGATAGATTTGGTGCATCAGCCTGTTTCAGTTCTCGCTAGTGACATGGGTGCCTGTCATGTTCTTATAATAGGGTCAAACCACTGGATGGGGATTTAGTGCTCAGGAAGGCCAAAAGTCTCACACGCTGGATGAAAGGAGAGATTGCAAGAAGCAGAACCTGTTTATTACAGCATTTTTCTGCTTGACTGAGAAGTCATAATGGCTGTCATTGCAGTTGGTTTGACGCGTTTCTCTTTGCCTTTTATTTAAGGTTAGTACATTTAGTATATTACATATACTGCTTTATATATTATGTATATAGTTTAATATATATATTGTTGAAATGTCTACAATCTTCCATTTTCTGTATTTCTAAGTCAATAGTGAGACTGAGAAGAGATGCTTTTATTTTTATATAGGACAGTAAGATAGATATAGTACCACAATATTGTTGAGGAAAGGTTGTCATTATTAAAGGGAGTCCATCACTTCCCCCAAAGCATATTGAGCTATCACCACCTTGTTTAGAGCATGTTACAGTAATACACATCAGACTTTTGTTATATAAGTCAATTTTATAGATTTCGAGCAAAAAAAATTCAAGTCTGAAAGCAGTGGGTGCACTGGGGGAGGGACTTCAGCTACCTGAAGGCCTAATACTGTGTTACAATCAGCTGGGTTTATTAAAAACAAATAAACAAAACCCTGTGGAACCCACTGGGCTCTGGACCACAGAAACACCCTGGTGTGAATAAGGTCTGGCAGTTAGCGTCACTGCCAGCCCACTACACAACCGGGTTTGCTCTGTTCAATCACAGAGGCCTGTGTAGGTCAGAGCAGCCACACAAAGGAAACCAGCCTAGACAGCACTCCTGTGCTAGACTGCAAATAAATAGCTAGTGTGACCGCCTAAGGCAAACCACAGGTAGCTAACAACTAAACTTACAGTAATAAAGTCCTAACTCAATCTACAATTCTGCCTAACCAAATTCGAACTAAGCTAGCTAACCTGAGCACACACAGTGCATTTGTGAATTGGTACTAGGGCAGCGGACTGAGGAACCTCCCTCCTTAAAAAGGGGAAGGGTGGTCCCAAGCAAACAGCCCAGCTGCCAACGCTGAGCGCACACTGGCCGACATACCAGTCCGTCAGAGAGCCCACCACGGCCAGCTACTGCAAGGAAAGTTGACCTTTGCAAGTAGGACAGAATCACGTAGGGATATGTGACAACTGGCAAAGCGCAACAACCGAGGAGCGGACTGCGACCCATCCCCTCGGCCTCAGCTGCTGCACTGTCCTAACATACTGCCACTTATACCTCTACCATATTTTACCATGCATTAAGGGTTAATCCTACCACTGCCATGACATCGGCCATCCTACTTGGGCAACAAGAGTAGTGTTCCCAGGGATGAAAGCCCAACCCCAGTGCACCAACTGCCTCATTTGCATAAAACTTCAAAGATGTTTTTCTCAAAACTTTTTCCAAACCTATAAACGTGACATACATAACAAAGATATGTCATTTATCATTGTAACGTTATCTGCACCATGGTGGTGATAGTTGAGACCTTTGGTAGACTCTCCCCTTTAAAGAGGACCTTTCACCACCTTGACCAATTTAAGTTCCTTTTATCATTTAATAGGCTCCGCTCCACTAATTCTGGTACAAGTGGGTGGTGTCAAGCAATGGGTATGATTGGAGCTCTGCGTCATGCACCCTGCCAGCTCCAGTCTGACTCCGTCCACTTTACATTAGAGAGTCTAGTTAGCATAGATGCAAAGGATCCAAAGAACTGAAGTTGTTAGAAATGAAAAGTTCTCTATAAATATTGCTATTTAGCTATGCAAAATAACAGTCGATTTAAGACCCACCCCTGAGCTACTCAGGACCACCCCAAAAATGTAATTCCTTTTTAAGGTTCAGGTTATGACTTTTGGGAGATATGGTGAAGATGCTAAGTACTTGCTACTGTGGACTAAAAAAAGAAGGGTAACATGAAACTCCCAGGCTTTGATGTGAAATCTATAGGCACCCCAACTATAATGTATTGTTTATAGTAACAAACCTTATGGGCCCCTACAGCTCCTGGGCCCGGGTATATCTGCATCCTCTGCCCCTTAACTAAAATAATCACCAAAATAGAGACAAGTAAAGGGACCAATTTTAGGATTATTTGGAACTTCTTGTTTATTAGTTACTACTTCCGGTGGAAAACAACTCACCGTTTTGATCTGATTTTGAGAGATTATCTCTAGAGATTATCTGCTCTGCGGAGCCTGCAATAAAAATGAACACCTGATATTCTGCCGCTTGATTTGTAAACTCTGCACAGTAACAGCCTTTACATTTTATTGGCAAACTGATCGCTTCCTACACTGTGCACTTCAGTAAACATATCAATATTCATTTGCACCGAGCAAGAATTCTCCGAACGTCCCATGACCATTTCTTTTTATAATCCGTATTCTAATGTCTCAAAATCTTGTCATCTGGTCTCAAGAGCTTAAAATGATATAATGGTATATCACCGGAAAATGTCACAAATACTGAAGAGATGTCAGTAGACCACAGTTGAGAGGTCTGGAATTCAAATCAAGGATCTGATCTTTATCGTAAATGATGTGCGGCGAGATTCCTAACTAACTTCAAGCGTGTTCAATACGTTCTACAAAGAAGACTGATAGAAAGAGCTTTTAAAGCAGAGACGGACAACTCAAAAGCGTAAGAGATAGTTTAATGGAAAAAGTAGCAAAAAAAAAAACTTAAAAGAATTAAATATTTATTTTCAAATAAAATATAAATGCATAAAAATATTAAATTATTGATAGACCTTGTTTCCAGGACCAATATGTAATTATCTAGATAAAAAAGTTATAGTGTATTTTTATAAGATTTTAGTTGGGGTCAATCTCTCAGATAAATATACCTGGTGCTGAAGCGTAATTAGAAAAAATTCAAAACTGGGGCAAAGGGACACCCTTTATACTTACAACCCTAAACAGGCCCCATTAATTAAAGCAATGTAATAATTGTGTACTACCATTAATGCTAAATTATTTTTGAAACTGAGCCAGTGTGTAGTGTAATGTCATATAACTTACAAGCAGTGTTATTGCTAAGTTATGTGCTCTACTTTGGACCACTGATTTCTTCTACTCTGTTGCACACAGTGTTTCCAGTATGAAAAGGAGGTCAAAACATCAGTGCAGGTCTATGGTAACCTAAACAGACCTAAATTATGAGTCTGTAGCAGACTCATAACATGTCCTCCCACCTTTTTAAAATGAGCTTGTCAGTGGTGTAATATTATTGAATAACTTACAAACTGCTGCTCTGATGCACACAGAGTTTCTAATATGAACAAGAGGTTGAACTATCAGTGCAGGTCTCTAGTAATCTAATAGCCCTGCATTATGATTCTATTGTAAAACAAAAGTTTTTGCCCCACCTCCACCCTAACTATTTTAAATGAGCCTGTCAGTAGTGTAATGCTATTGAGTAACTTACAAGCAGTATTTATGTACTCCCCTCTGAAGCACTGATCTCCACTCAACTTCTCTGATGTATACTGTGTCTTCCATATGAACAGGAGTTAAACTCACAATACAGATTTTTTAGACAACCATATACTTGTATTGTGAGTTTGACAATATGGAAAAGATTGTGCGTATCAAAGGAGCAAATTGGAGCACATAACTACACAATAAATCCATCAATAAGTTATTCAATAATGTACTTGTATTGTGAGTCTGACCTCCTGTTCATATGGAAAAAAAACTGTGTGTATCAGAGAAGCAGAGAGATCAGTGCTCCAGAGTGGAGCATATAACTAGACAATAAAACCATCAATAAGTTATTCAATAATATTACACTCCACATAGGCTCATGTTTAAACAAGAGGGGTGGCTTTTCATAATTACAACCTCCCTATACTCATGCATGCATGATTTGTCCAATTGCACATATGTTTTCACTAAAAAGAGGAGGGGTAATTTTTTTCTCTCTCTTAGGAACATAAGATTGGATATGTTGCCATGCAACATGCTTGATCCTTTTTCTCCATGACAAGTTACATGTCTCCTATTTTTTTATCTACAATTACATACAATTAGAGGGATTTGAGTATAGAATGGCTTTTCCATGTACTTTACGAGAACCTTAGCACAGCTTCACTCCCGAGTCTTAATATGGTCATATGTATTAGGACTAAATTTGAGGTCTCCATAATAGGCTAAGATGACAGCCACTGCAATAGAGGGCAAACTTTCTTATATTCCATGTTCAATACATGAAACAGGAAAAAAAATGGTCAAGTCAAGACAGTAGAACATTTCCTTTCTGTTTTTTTCCCCATTTTGCCACCACAAAATGAATAACTATTTTTGAAATATTTTGAGTGGCTTATTGAGAGCAAAGTCAAATTGTGTCAGGCTGGTTGCACAGAAATTGCACAGAGTAGTATAATTAATTCAAGCATTGAGAATGGTTATTTTTAACTATATTAACAGTTATGAAGGATTTTTCTTGCCAAGCAAGTCAGAAGGCAAAATTAGAACGGTAATAAATGATATAAAGTATAAAGGTCACATTCTAAACTTCACGGTGTTCTAGTGCTGTATCATTGTGTGAAAAGTGCTATATGAACAGGTGGAAATTGCTCGCTTTGAGTATGACAATCAGAATAGATAGTCTTTAAAGTGGCAACATGTTCTACTTACAAAAGTTACAAAAACAATTTCAGTAGATATGGTAGAGGAAGTGATGCCTGGGGCTTTCGTGGGGGCTTTTATGGAGAGAAGAGATGCGATACTGGTTGGATCAATCTTCTTTCACATAAAGTACTCTTCTATAGAAACTTCCAAGTTAGCCAAGCAAAGGCTGAAGGATCACTTCAGAATTTGAAGAATTATGGGGGTAAGAATGTACTGGGCAAATATCCTTGAATAAGGGTGATATCGAACAACAGCACAGAAGAAGGATTGAGATGACTTTTTGGACTAAGACCTCCTCATCACTAGATGACACCTTCTTGAATTTTTTTCTTCATATCTCTCACAGATTTGATTGACTTAAGTGGTCACTCACCACTCAATCTTCACACTCATTGGTTCTCAAACTAGGAAACTATGCAAAAACTTCAAAAATATAGTATACAACTACAACTTAGAACTTTGAGCAAGAGAGTATTTTTGTTCAGTCAACATCTTACTCTTCACCCTAGCGTCAGTCTTTCCATTACACTGATCTGTCTGAGGATCAGAGCAAGATACGCGTGTCACTATAACAGTGGTCACATAAGGTGCTTGACTGACCCTATTAACTCTCATGGGATCCATCTATGTTCTTTACAACTGAAAGAAAAAGTCCAAATTGGAGGACTTTTCCATCCAGCAATTTTGGACCCAAATGGAGATTCCAATGAAGATGTGTATGTAGACTGAGCAGTACTTATTGTCATGAAAAAACTCATGATCATTTTTGTAAATAAGGTACAAAAAGTAAAGAAAGATGAATATACATAGTACTCTGAGAAAACATGTTACCTATTGTTGCATATTGAATGGGCGCAGATCTGTACCCAACAACATTATTGTAAACTAAGGGTAAGCAGAATACTTAAAGAGGACTTTTCATGTTCTTGGAGATCTGCAATATTATATACCACTAGAAAGTACCAAATTCAGCACACTGTCACCTTTTCCAGTATGCACTCAGGTGCCGGAAAGATCGGTTTGGTTAGATTCGGCACCAATACCCTTGCACTATTAGAAAGGCAGGCTTTGACGTCTAGCATCATCGCTGGACAGTGAGGGCCTCCTGACAGTGCAAGATTATGGGAGACTACTGTCAGGAGGACTAAATTCAACGCACTAGGGGAATATCATACTGGTCCGAACTTGAGAGTTCCTCTTTAACAAGAGGACTTGGTAAAAAGAGGTGATGACAAATGCCCTATGGACCCAGATCAGAGAGCAATGGAGAGTCATCCGTTAAAGTGGCCACCATGTCTATTATATTTTACATACAGTGGCCATGTCAGACTAGTCACAGCTTCCCCAGATGAACTCCAATGGTGGATGTAATTACTTAAAAAATTTGCAAAATTTGATCTAATAGAAAAATACGCACAATGAAAATATTTTTTAAAACCCCAAACCTACAGTTGATCCTTAAGTATTTCCATAGGCGTACATGTTTTCTGGCCAGTTAAAGCTGCCTGCTATGCCTTTACTGTAATAATCCCAGTGAAATAATGGTTTATTAACATTTCACGTTCCCAAGACTTCCTCTTAAATATGTTTTATATATTTAAAAACAAACCATCATCCTGACACTTCAGAGAGACCTTGTATGTTATAACAAGTTGCCCAGACTAACCTTTGATGCGACCCCCTGTGTTGGCACCTCCTGTACGCCTCTGGAATGTAGAGATAGACCATTCCTGCTCAACCTAGTCAAACAATGCAGCTCTGTGGCATGACACAGCTCCCCCGAGAATGGGAAAAAAAATAAACACGCTGACCTCCAACCCCCTATCTGTCAGGGGCACCGCTAATGCTTGTCATAATTACAGAACGCCGTTGTGCCAAATGAATACAGATTTCTATGTAATGGGCTGAAGGTACATAAGCAGGCGTTTGAAGCACCATGTCAAATACTGCTTCACTTGTGTTACTGTAGATTTATATTGCATTTGGCTGGTGCCCGCTCTGAATTTTTTTGTATCTAGATTTTATTTCTAGATTTTATGATAATACATACTAGACACCAAATACAAAAATTCTGGGCTTTCCACCAAGCCCTCTACCTTAGCCTAAGACTCTTGGACCCAACAGATAAAGTGATTCTGGTGGGTCACTCTCCAACAACCCCAAAAAAATAGATCATAATATCCTTCAAATTTGGGTTTCTCCTGCTGGGCCAATATTATATTTGAGTCTGGGCTCAATGGAGGATCTTCTGGTACTTTAGTGGGCTAATCTGATACTGCTGCACCTCATCCTATACTCCCAAGTTATCTAGACTATAGTCATGGCCAAGTCAACACTAAGGTGGCCTTGTTTGGATTCAGGTCCGGGAAATGGAGCCAAGTTTATGATTTACCAAAAATTAGAATATGTTATTAATAGACCAAGGTTGGGAACATTGGTCGTATGAATAAAGCCTTACATTTACAGTCCTATGAAAAAGTTTGGGCACCCCTATTAATCTTAATCATTTTTTGTTCTAAATATTTTGGTGTTTGCAACAGCCATTTCAGTTTGATATATCTAATAACTGATGGACACAGTAATATTTCAGGATTGAAATGAGGTTTATTGTACTAACAGAAAATGTGCAATATGCATTAAACCAAAATTTGACTGGTGCAAAAGTATAGGCACCCTTATCATTTTATTGATTTGAATTCCCCTAACTACTTTTTACTGACTTACTGAAGCACAAAATTGGTTTTGTAACCTCAGTGAGCTTTGAACTTCATAGCCAGATGTATCCAATCATAAGAAAAGGTATTTAAGGTGGCCAATTGCAAGTTGATCTCCTATTTGAATCTCCTCTGAAGAGTGGCATCATGGGCTACTCAAAACAACTCTCAAATGATCTGAAAACAAAGATTGTTCAACATAGTTGTTCAGGGGAAGGATACAAAAAGTTGTCTCAGAGATTTAACCTGTCAGTTTCCACTGTGAGGAACATAGTAAGGAAATGGAAGACCACAGGGACAGTTCTTGTTAAGCCCAGAAGTGGCAGGCCAAGAAAAATATCAGAAAGGCAGAGAAGAAGAATGGTGAGAACAGTCAAGAACAATCCACAGACCACCTCCAAAGAGCTGCAGCATCATCTTGCTGCAGATGGTGTCACTGTGCATCGGTCAACTATACAGCGCACTTTGCACAAATAGAAGCTGTATGGGAGAGTGATGAGAAAGAAGCCGTTTCTGCACGTACGCCACAAATAGAGTTGCCTGAGGTATGAAAAAGCACATTTGGACAAGGCAGCTTCATTTTGGAAACAAAAATTGAGTTGTTTGGTTATAAAAAAAGGCGTTATGTATGGCGTCCAAAAAGAAACAGCATTCCAAGAAAAACACATGCTACCCACTGTAAAATTTGGTGGAGGTTCCATCATGCTTTGGGGCTGTGTGTCCAATGCCGGCATCGGGAATCTTGTTAAAGTTGAGAGTCGCATGGATTCCACTCAGTATCAGCAGATTCTTGAGAATAATGTTCAAGAATCAGTGACGAAGTTGAAGTTACGCCGGGGATGGATATTTCAGCAAGACAATGATCCAAAACACCGCTCCAAATCCTCAGGCATTCATGCAGAGGAACAATTACAATGTTCTGGAATGGCCATCCCAGTCCCCAGACCTGAATATCATTGAACATCTGTGGGATGATTTGAAGCGGGCTGTCCATGCTCGGCGACCATCTAACTTAACTGAACTTGAATTGTTTGTCCAAAATACCTTTATCCAGGATCCAGGAACTGATTAAAAGCTACAGGAAGCGACTAGAGGCTGTTATCTTTGCAAAAGGAGGATCTACTAAATATTAATGTCACTTTTCTGTTGAGGTGCCCATACATTTGCACCGGTCTAATTTTGGTTTAATGCATATTGCACATTTTCTGTTAGTACAATAAACCTCATTTCAATCCTGAAATATTACTGTGTCCATCAGTTATTAGATATATCAAATTGAAATGGCTGTTATAAACACCAAAATATTTAGAACTAAAAATGATTAAGATTAATAGGGGTGCCCAAACTTTTTCATAGGACTGTAGGTGCTACATATGTTGTTGGTGCTGCTCTTTAGGTCCAGATGTCCAGTACCTACTATGAGTCATGTAGTTGTAGGTCCAATCATTAGTGTCAGGTACAGCTTCAGTATAGTAGGGGTATTTTTTAAGGTAGGACATGTTTTCGAGGTTTCTCAGTAGTGGCCAAAATCCAAAAAATATATGCTCAGCACCTTACACATTACTGCCTTTGTACATACGTGTGTGTTCTATGTTTATGTGCATGTTCTCTGCCATCCTATTATTCCTTATTACTGTATCTCCTCGGTGACATCAGCTGATCAGCTCATACACATGCAGCAGCTCCACATGAATAAAATTATAATAACTTGTCATTAAGAAACAATCATATTTTATAGCTCTCATCTTAATTTATGCTCCTTATTCATGAGAATTAACATTATACTAATTGGGATCCGCCTTCTCAATCTATTGATTAATTGAAGTATTTGGAATTAACTTTCCATTATTCGAAGAGACATTATTCCAGAGGAGGGGTCTAATCCTCTAAATCTGTGTCTAGTGTTATCCTACTGACAAAAAAGTGAGAGAAATTGTGAATATACAAAATATAACAGTGGGAAAGTGCATGAAATCAATTATTGTTAATCTATTGTATGCAGAAAATACAGAAATGTAAGTCTTAGAAGACAGATATACTGCGCCAAATCAGAGCTCTTGTCTTGCCAAGGTAAGGGATGCTAAGTAACAATATCACAATAGTGATAGAATGGTAAGAGTGATGGTGCGAGATTTGTTGGAGGGAAAGGGGTAGAGTAACCACTGACCAAAGCCAAATATACAGTATCATGGCTCCTGCGATTGGTAAGACCACACCTAATATCTACATTTTTGGGGGGGGGATAGAATACTGGGTTGATATCCAACTTACTTAAAATGAAGTTGGAGTAGATACCTGCCCTAAATGTTAAGTTCTCTTTCCAGAGATGAAGAAGGAACGATACACTTTCTTAGAATACTCTGCTTTACTTTTTATTACAGGGAGATCCAAGAAAAGGCCATAGACATGAAAGGGGATAATAAACAATGGGCAAGAGGATCCACTAGGCCCTGAAGAGTACCAAGATCCCAATCTAGTTGTGTTTTGTGGCCCTATAGATGAATGGTGAATGAAAATTTGACAACTGTTTAAAGAGAACGTTGCCAATTCCAACTCTTTGTTCTTACATCCATATACACCGCTATGATGCTATACACATCTACTGATTCTAGTAGAACAGGAATTTTTTTCTAGCCCCTACTGTTCCTGATCAATTGCTTGTTAGTTTTGGTGCCCAATAGGCTAAGGTGAGAGGTCCTGGATTGTCTGTTCTATTCCAGGCCCAGCCTTGAGGATAGCTCAGGACCACCCACCTGGCAGTAGAAAGTCTAATTAGCATATTGGACGCTGAAACTAACATCAGTGATTACTGTGCTGAAATCCATGGAGAGTTGCCATTTGAAGAATGTAAAAAGTTGGAGTTAGTGGAGGTTCTCTTTAATATGTGAATGGGAACCCTATATCTAGGCTCAGACTGGCCCACACTGGAGAAGGTGAATCCTCATGGGCCCGTTTCATGAGTGGTACACTCAATGTACTATATACTGTACAGAGAATATCATTTCAACCTGCCTGTGTGTCCATATAATAAGCGATCCTTTAAACATGGCGTCACATGGGCCAGGAGTAATCTGATGCCTCAGTGGTCCAGAGCATTGGAAGGATTAATGTTCCCAATCTTAGAGGACTCTCATGGTGGGCACTGATCGGTCAGGTCTCCGACAACTGCAGAGGTCTTAAGGGTATGTCACCTGCTCTTCTATTTTATCTTCTGACCCCCCTATTGTTATTGTAGATGTCGGCAAGGGGTTAAAAAACAATAAAAATGGAGACATTCACTCATCTGTTTCTTGATGGTCCTTTTTAATGAACCATCAAACTAATAGAACATTACCTATTATTGGTCATTTTCGTGAATCTCTTCATAGACTCAAGTCAGTGAAAATGGCTGCCCAACGGATGGAAAACGGCCATGAAAAAACAGCCATGTGAATAAGTCCTTAGAAATACTAAGGAGATACAACAGAATGGAGACGGAGCTGAGAATTGTCAGACAGGCTCCGACAGTGCGAGAAGTTTAATTTTCTACTAAAGACTATCAGATACCTCGCGGTGAACACCTGCCCAAATTAAGTTGAAACAGAAGAGATAAGCTGAGCGGATTGTAACAGTACAAGCAAAGAACCTGGTACCTGAGCTAAATTAAAAAGAACTTCCCTCCAGTGATGTGGGAATTCACAAGCTGATAGTCGCCCAGGGTGGTACAAGAAATTCCTGCATGATGAGTGGTCACTTTTGTGTAGCAATACCATTGAACTGCTCTTTTTCCTGCCGGCAAAAATCCCTATCAGCTATTACTGAATTGGCATTCGTTTTGGCATTGCAGCGCTGATTTTCTTTATTTTCATCCCTGACACTTTTTTTTTCTACACATACACACTGACACATTGGTATAAGAAGAGCTGAAATCTAAGGAGGCTGCAGGAATAATATAGAACTGTCTTGTTACATTTTTGTCCGTGTTTTTTTTTAAACAGAATCTCGGAAAAAAAATGTAAAGTTAAAAATATATTTTTCAAAAAAGTTCTAATAGTGTCCATAGAAAATAATCAGAAAATTTTTTATTTATATATATATTTTTACATAGAATACCATGCAAATGTTTTTAGCCAAAAAGAATAAGAATACTTTTAGAAATGTAAGGGTTAATAGTTTGTGTCAATTAACAACATTAAGTGATTAAGCAAAGAGTAATACAAATCCCATCAATATTTGGTGTGACCTTTACGCTTTGAAGGAGGAGGAGTCCTGGAAGGGATGATGGGGTCCCCATGGAATCCTGATCTGAACATCGTCCAGTCTGTCTGGGATGACATGGAGATATGGAAGGATTGGAGCAAGCAACATCCACAGAAGATCCGTGCTTGGTTCTCCAAGTTCTGTTGAGGTCCTCCTAAAACTGTCAACTGACAACTGTTTTTTTTTTCACAATGACCACTGAACTTTCACATTAGGCTGACACTTTAAAGGGGCTGTCCACTTTTTTTTACCAATATTGAGTGACAGCAGAGATCAACAAAACCGTAAGGCATTGATACAGAAAGAATATTGGAAAACTGTGCAACTCTATTAGAAGAATTGTTAAGAGTTACTGTGCCAGAATTGAAATCTCTGCCAGTCATTCCCACCATGGCCCACCTTGATCTCCACCTGGGACTGCTCATATTTTGTTACAAAATTGGAAGATTTGATACCAAGGCAAAAAAGTAACAGTTTTTGTGCAAAAACCTGGCATACACCTGTAGAAGATTTGATAATTCTTTAATAGTCCCACCATGGGGAAATTCAGCGTGTTGCAGGAGCATAGATAATACAGTAATACTGTAACATCTCTGCCTGTTCGGGCCTCTGCGCCACCCTCTGCTCGCATGCTGCGGCGCCGGAGGCGTGTGCAGTTTGACAATTTGCTTAAGGTTTTTAGTTGCACTGTGTGAACACGGCTCTAGTCCTTAATTGGATTTGCACCACACCCGTCTTCTGCCAAGGTTGCCTCTGTTCATTAAGTGGTTAATCTGTCTTGCCTTGATTGACAGCTTTTTCTTCCTGTCAGGTTCTGGGCGGGTTCTTCCTTCCCTATTTAGTCTTGGCTCACAGTCACACTGGTGCCGGTTATTGCCCTTGCTTTCTGGTATCGCTTGATGTTATTTACTTGTATGCTAATCCTTGACCTCTGGCTTTCCTACTGACTATTCTCTTGACTCCGATTTGGCACTGCATCGCTCTGTTGTTACCGAACCCTGGCTACCTGACCTCCCTTTGTTGTTGTACGTCTTGTCTGCGTTTTGTGTTTCACGTATTCAGGGAGGGATTGTCCTCGTGGTTGTCGCCTATCACCTAGGATAGGGCCTGGCAATAGGAAGGGAAAGCGGGAGGCTTCAGTTTAGGGCTCACTGTCCCTTGTGCCCCTCCCTCCAGGGTTCACCAGCAGCTTCTGGGGAATTATCATCTGGCTATTCCCTAACAAATACATTACAAGAAAGAAGACACACAAGCTCATAGCAGATAGAAAATATACTAGGAGTCATAGCAACTAAAAAGAAAAGACTACTTCAGGATCATTTAGTTCTCTGTGTGGAGTGATATCCACTTAGCCTATTGTAGATTATACAGCCTGACCACAGTTGGGAGGAAGAATCTCCGATAGCTCTTATTCTTACACTTGGGATGAAGCAGTCGGTCACTGACAGTACTGCCCAGTACTGTCACAGTCTTATACATGGGGTGGGATTTATTCTCCAGCATGGAGCTCACCACGGACAGTGTCCTTCTGTCACACAGCACCAGTACTGAGTCCAGGGGGCTCCCCAGGACAGAGCTGGCCCTTCTAATCAGCCTGTCAAGTTGTCAAGTCTATTCCTGTCCCTGGTTGGTATGCTACTCCCCCAGCAGGCGACTCCGAAGAAGATGGCTGATGCTGCTACAGAGTTGAAGAAGGCCCTAAGAAGTGCCCCCTGGATTCCAAAGGCCCTCAGCCTCCTGAGCAGGTAGAGTCTGCTGTGACCCTTTCTGTGCAGCACATCCAGGTGATCAGCCCAGTCCAGCTTATTACTGAGGAGCACACCCAGATACTTATAGGTCTTGACTATCTCAATGCCTGTCCCCTGGATGTCCACTGAGATCGGAGCACTTCACCACTTACTAAAGTCCCCCACCAACTCCTTGGTCTTCCCAGCATTGATCCTGAGGTGGTTCCACTGGCACCGGTCCACAAAGTCTAAGTGTAAGTCTCTGTATTCTGTCATCTCCAACTGTGATTAAGCCTACTATTGCAGAATCATCGGAGTACTTCTTTAAGTAACATCTAGATGAGTTGTACCTAAAGTCAGCAATGTACAGTGTGAAGAGGAAAGGGGCAAGAACTGTACCTTGTGGTGCCCCGTACTACAGATCACAGTGTCAGACACACAGTCCCGGGCTCTTGCATACTGAGGGTGGTTTGTCAGGTAGTCTAGGATCCAGTAGGACAGGTGATGGTCCACTCCAACAAGTTTCAGCTTCTCCCTGAGTGGCCCTGGCTGAACGTTAAAAGAACTGGAGAAATCAAAGAACATTATTCTCATAGTGTTCCCGGGTTTCTCCAGGTGAGAAGAGCTCTATGAAGAAGGTGGATGATGGGATGATGGGATGATGTGATGATGATGGAATGATGGGACCATCTACAGCACTGCCCAGCCGAGAGGCAAACTGAACATGGCCCGATTAATCTGCCCAATTGAAAATCGATCATATTAATTCCAAATGTATAGAGAATTATGTGAGTTATTTAACCCTTTACGGTCACTGGCCATTTTGTTCAAGTTTCTAGACAGCAGAAATAATCTTAATACCTTGAACAGAAGAAACAGGGGCCAGTGGGACAAGCGTTCTCGCTCTCCACCAAGCTGAAAGCCCATGTTACTACGTCCCCTATAGAACTACTCGCTCGGGCTCTTGAACCTGTCATTAATAATGTGGTGATAATTACGTAAAGCACAATTCTGGTTTTTCCTTTTCGGCAGAATAAGAAACAGCTGCTGGTCGGCACATGGCAACTCCAAATACTCTAAACAAGTCAAAATCGGCAACTGCATAACTTCTTCTCACACACTGTAAAGTGGAAACACTATGTTACCGCTTACTTTATACAAGTCTTACCAAAGGTATATTGCATATATGTATATTAAAGCAAAAGAACTGTAAAACACAAGGAAATAACATTATAGCCAGAAGTGACTACATGGAGGAATATTTCTTTGATGGCCAAAAATAAAATACATGGGTTTTCAGTGTGTGGTATTTTTATAATTGAAGTCCAAAATAGGTGGGGGATGGGAGGTGACTGCATTTAGTATTGCATGAAAAATCTATTTTCCAACATGGGATATTAGGTTCACACAATGAAACTATTTGCCCTCACTAATGGCCTTTGTTTAGATTTTTAGTGAAAGATGGAATTTTTGGATTAAAAAAACTAACAGTATCCTCGAGAGATGGGCGAGCTTATTTGTTCCGAGCAAGGTTTGTTCCAATTATCCCAATGAAACCAAACAAAGAGCGATTTGTCTCAGATGAACTAAAATGGCCACCACAACATACATTGAAAAAAATTGTTATATGTTGGGGTCTCTTTAGACCCCAGAGTATAATAGGTGGAAGCCTAGAGTAGGAGTAAAAAAATTTTAAAACCCCACAGTTGTACTCATCTAAATCACTTCTTTTGGCCACCTCTTCTCGTGACGTCATGCACCTGGGGTCAATGCTGAGGGCCACAAATGCAAAAATGTACCATTATTTTATTATTATTATTATTATTATTATTATTATTATTTATTTATTTATTTATATAGCACCATTAATTCCATGGTGCTTTACATTTGGGGGTTTACATACAATACACAAAATATACAGGTAGATAGTGATAATAGTGATTGGCTGGCACAGTGGGGTAGAGGGCCCTGCCCACGAGGGCTTACAATCTGGGGAAGGTTATCATTTAACAGTGGCACTATTTGTTCCAGAAGATGTGAAGAAGCGTATTACATATAGCATTTGCAATGATTTCATAAAAGTACTGTACTAAAATCATCTACATTGTGCTTTGTGCTTCATGGACATGTTTCGACTTAACAGCACACCAAGTGGTTGGGAGAGGAATTGCAAATAAAATTCATGAACATGAAAGGGGTTTCCAGGAATTTATTGGATGGCCTGTGCTTAGGATATACTTTTTAAGTATGGTAGATGAAAATATGATACCTGGGATCCCCATTTATCACCATAATTCATCTAGTTGGAATACTGTACCAAAGGGTGCTTAGTGCCACAATTCAGCCCATGCACAACCAATATGTACTTGGATGGATTGAGCTGCAGTACTGGTCACAACCACACCTGCATGTAGAGCACTGTGCCTGGGTAAACAATTAAAGGGGCAACTTAATTTGCTCAATGTGACTGTCATCACCTCTATATTTGAAGACATTCTTCCTTTGCAGCTTCGCCACAGCTGCCTAAAACTTTTGCACAGCCCTGTATCACAGTCCCAGCTGTAGTGCCTCTACAGTTTAATGATGCTGCAATGTATTAGTTTGTCTTCCGTTGCTTATTTACATAATGATAAACATCTTGGAGGAAAAAAGCTCATTTTTTAAGAAATAAAGAATGTCATTAAGAATAAGTAAATTATTGTAATTTTTTGCTCCAGAGAAGGTGGAAGGATAAACGCGTCTTGTGATTGGAAATCTGTTGTTATATTATTATTCCACAAGACGTATTTCAATTAATGTTTTTAAGGCAAGGCCGTTAAGTCCTAAGTAATTATTACAGTGTATTAATGTTGTATTTACTGAGGTGTGAGGCGACGTTCAGTGTCTTGCTACGTTTTCAGATTTCATCTCAAGGACAGATGTTTTGCTCACTGACTTAATTACCAAAAGTTTTTTTTTTTTCCCTTGTAATTATATTTCAAGAACATTAAGATTCCAACTACAATGTAACACATTTTTTACTGGTGACTTATTACACTAAACCTATTTTATTACATACAGTTAGATTAAGTTTTAGGTTTGTTGGTCAAAATTTTCTTGGAATTAAATTACTTAGGGATCAGTTACAATGCTGTGTTTGTTTTTGCTTCTTGGGGTAGATTTACCAAGATTGGTATTTTGTGCACCAGTCTTAATAAAGGCCCTGATGGGAACAAATACAGTCCTAATGGAGCAGCCACTCCTAATGGTGTCCATCACCAACTGAGCATACTGTTGTGAGTATTCCACTATACACCTATGCTTCCCATAATGGGTTAATGTAACAGCACCTATAGGATGCACAATGCCCCACACTATAACGGGAGCTATTCTATATATGACAATAGCGTGGCTGGTAAATGCAAAATACACCCCCGCCTGTTACAATGGGGCTTACCTCTACCCCATACTAACAGTAAGCCCAACTCCATATACAGTCCTATGAAAAAGTTTGGGCACCCCTATTAATCTTAATCATTTTTTGTTCTAAATATTTTGGTGTTTGCAACAGCCATTTCAGTTTGATATATCTAATAACTGATGGACACAGTAATATTTCAGGATTGAAATGAGGTTTATTGTACTAACAGAAAATGTGCAATATGCATTAAACCAAAATTTGACCGGTGCGAAAGTATGGGCACCCTTATCATTTTATTGATTTGAATTCCCCTAACTACTTTTTACTGACTTACTGAAGCACAAAATTGGTTTTGTAACCTCAGTGAGCTTTGACCTTCATAACCAGATGTATCCAATCATAAGAAAAGGTATTTAAGGTGGCCAATTGCAAGTTGTTCTCCTATTTGAATCTCCTCTGAAGAGTGGCATCATGGGCTACTCAAAACAACTCTCAAATGATCTGAAAACAAAGATTGTTCAACATAGTTGTTCAGGGGAAGGATACAAAAAGTTGTCTCAGAGATTTAACCTGTCAGTTTCCACTGTGAGGAACATAGTAAGGAAATGGAAGACCACAGGGACAGTTCTTGTTAAGCCCAGAAGTGGCAGGCCAAGAAAAATATCAGAAAGGCAGAGAAGAAGAATGGTGAGAACAGTCAAGGACAATCCACAGACCACCTCCAAAGAGCTGCAGCATCATCTTGCTGCAGATGGTGTCACTGTGCATCGGTCAACTATACAGCGCACTTTGCACAAATAGAAGCTGTATGGGAGAGTGATGAGAAAGAAGCCGTTTCTGCACGTACGCCACAAATAGAGTTGCCTGAGGTATGAAAAAGCACATTTGGACAAGGCAGCTTCATTTTGGAAACAAAAATTGAGTTGTTTGGTTATAAAAAAAGGCGTTATGCATGGCGTCCAAAAAGAAACAGCATTCCAAGAAAAACACTTGCTACCCACTGTAAAATTTGGTGGAGGTTCCATCATGCTTTGGGGCTGTGTGGCCAATGCCGGCATTGGGAATCTTGTTAAAGTTGAGGGTCGCATGGATTCCACTCAGTATCAGCAGATTCTTGAGAATAATGTTCAAGAATCAGTGACGAAGTTGAAGTTACGCCGGGGATGGATATTTCAGCAAGACAATGATCCAAAACACCGCTCCAAATCCTCAGGCATTCATGCAGAGGAACAATTACAATGTTCTGGAATGGCCATCCCAGTCCCCAGACCTGAATATCATTGAACATCTGTGGGATGATTTGAAGCGGGCTGTCCATGCTCGGCGAACATCTAACTTAACTGAACTTGAATTGTTTGTCCAAAATACCTTTATCCAGGATCCAGGAACTGATTAAAAGCTACAGGAAGCGACTAGAGGCTGTTATCTTTGCAAAAGGAGGATCTACTAAATATTAATGTCACTTTTCTGTTGAGGTGCCCATACTTTTGCACCGGTCAAATTTTGGTTTAATGCATATTGCACATTTTCTGTTAGTACAATAAACCTCATTTCAATCCTGAAATATTACTGTGTCCATCAGTTATTAGATATATCAAACTGAAATGGCTGTTGCAAATACCAAAATATTTAGAACTAAAAATGATTAAGATTAATAGGGGTGCCCAAACTTTTTCATAGGACTGTAAATGCCCCCTCACCGCCCATGTTTTATCATTAGTCCACAATGGATCATCAGGGGTTAACAGGCTGATGTAACATTAGGCTAAAGGTATAAGATCCCTGCAATGCAGAGAGTGGCTCCATCTTAGTGACACCCCGATCTGCTTACAAGTCAGTGCTAGAATGATTACAGGGCACGGCCGCCATCAGTGCTGTTTATATGACTCTGGTGATGATCACTCCACCCCCCTGGGGGCGTGGTCAACAAGGCTGACACTAATATGTGCTATATGGGCTGTTAGATTAACCCTTCATGGGAAGCATAGATGCATAGTGGATCAGTTGGTGATGGACACCATTATCTAGGAGTGTCCACTATATATTCCATAGGGGTGTATTTGTATGTGGTAGAGTTAGGGATTATTCATCATCACATATAGTCATGTACTAAGCAGATATTAGATGTTTTACTCTCCCCAGTATGGTGCTTTTACTGCATTACCATGTGAATTCACTTATATAACAGGTGGTGGTTATCTTTACCAAGTGTGGGCACTTTTTTCTATTTAATGGTTTTTAGATTAGGAATACTTTGCTTAATAAAGGTTATGTTTTAGGTGCCCTACTAAATTTATATCATTTGTACATTGTCTATCTATCCACCCTCTAACAACGCATAGGAAACAGACCATAACACCCTTCGAATGTTTCTCCATCTATACTGGGTCTTGATCTCATCCAACATTAATACATTGTTTGCCTTGAGCTGACATGTCTTGGCTGAATTGACATGCGTGTTACATACAGTACTATAGGTACCAGATTCTTATAAAAGTAACGGCATGTTCCATTGTCCAAGGGTCTTCATATTTAGGAATCCTCCATGTATCCACATCTCTCTCTACCTTGAAGCCTCAGTCATACCCAAAGATCTTTATTACTGGCATTAAAGCCCAGAGCTATATCATAAAGGAGAAATTGATTAAAAAAAAAACATAATAAGCATTAAAAGTGGATCTTTCACCTCTTCCAAATCTTTGCATTTTTTTTTAAAATGTAGATTGTGAGCCCCATATAGGGATCACAATGTATATTTTTTTCCTATCAGTCTGTCTTTGTACAATGGGAGGAAATCCACACAAACATGAGGAGAACAAACTCCTTGCAGATATTGTTCCTGGCAGGAATCAAACCCAGGACTCCAGTGCTGCAAGGCTGCAGTGCTAACCACTGAGCCATCATGTTGCCCCAATCTTTGCGTCCTTGAATAGGCGCTGCTCCACTAATTCTGGCACCGTTGGAATTTATTCTCTAGCCCTCATTGTTCCTGTTCATGTCTGTTCGTTTCAGCATCCAATATACTGGTGTCAGGTAGGCAGTCCTTGGCTTCAGAACACAGATCAGAACCACCGACTTGACAGTAGAGAATCTAATTAGCATATTGGGTACTGAAAATAACAGTCCCAATTGCTCAGGAATGGTGGGGGCTAAAATCCAGCCGTACTGGAAACAATAGAATGGCGCCTATTGAAAAATGCAAAAAGTTGGAGTTGGTGGAGGTGATGAAAGGTCCTCTTTAAGTTTGACAAACATTTGCTTGGAGTTTAGGAATTTCCCACATGTCCACATGGGTTTCCTCTGGCATTTGTCCCATACTCCTGACTCCCTATGTAATAAGTTGCAAACGACTTTGAGTTGTCCATAATACAGAGAATTTCGTCTTATTGTACGGAAAAGTCTCAGGAAGAATAAGAAACTTTGTTTCCTTAGGAAATTTCTCGGGCATCACTTTCACTGACTCTATTAGAACAGCCTGCTGGATAACAGATTCCAACAAGTCATAAATACACTCCAAATAGTTCAACGAAAGTCCCATCTAATGGCACATATATGTCATGTACAACGTTGTCAGGAAATTCTTCATGTTATATATTGACGGCGAGAACTCGAAGAGGACATGATGACAGGAACATTCTAATAGAGTATGTGATTTAACAAAGACCAGAAGGAAACTTGACTATCTCTTCTAAGTTCCATAATCAATGTCAGGACTCGAGCGCTCGCTATTACATTGTTTTCTCTGAAATAATGTGGGAAATGTAGAAAGATAAGACATGAGGGAGGACAGAGCTGTGACTACAACTCCATATTACAAATATGGCAACTATTCTGTTGGAGACTAGCAGACCCAAGACTTCTATGCATGCCATCATAATTGGAACATACCAGAATGTGGACTATTTTTGTTTTAATCCCTTAGTACCCCGATACAGATAACAGCTGACGGCAAAAATCTAGTGTAAGGAATATGTCATGAAACAAAGTCGATGTCAGACAGAGCAGTAGATGAATTGTTAACCAGTCTATGGCGGCATTCATACGGTCATAATATGTTAGTATTATAGTGTCTATATTATGCCAACAAATTACCTTCCAAACAGTGGCGTAACTAAAGTCTTGTGGGCCCCGTGCAATCTTTTGTCTGGGGTTCCCTGCCTCATTTCTACAGAGAATTCTAGATAGAGATGGTTATGGGTACCTTATTGTGGTTAGGGTAATCTGTGGGTCTCCTTGGTTTATGAGCCAGATGAAAGCTGCAATGATGCCAGTGGTTATGGGCCCCCTAAGGCTCCTGGGCCCTGGTGTGACTGCACCCTCTGGACCCCCTCAAACTACGCCCCTGCTTCCAAACCCTGGATTCTATTGACCCAAACTGGCAGCACTCTACATATGTATGGTACTTTAGGTTAGCCTCATTAGACCCATGTTTGGCTAGCATTTGAAGCCATAATACAGACTGAACTATTATGGTTAGTCTCAGATTAGGGTTGGTTAAATTAAGAAGAATATTATGAATGATGGTGGTGGTCACCATGGTGGATTGAACACAGTCATTTTTTTTCTATTCATGACAACCAGAGAAATTGTAAAATAGTCCATTGCAGATATTAATGTTTCTCCACCAGACTGGACCTGTGTAGTTGGTAATTCATAATCAACCATAGAGCACATTGTATTACTCAGCTCACCAGGTTCCTGCATTGGTCTCCGTTGGACCACTTCTCCAGCCACCACTTTTGCTGGCTTGGAAACTGGATGCCTCCTCTTCAGCTCCAGCCTCTACATTTATGGATTTCTTCTTCTATCTGCCAGCTACTGTATGTGGACTGACTGCCACTGAGACACTGCAATGGTTCTTGTCTTTCCTGTAAATATAGGTACCTTCTTGTGTGTCTCTTAATCCTGACCACTTTTCTTGACTTTGATTCTGATACAGATCTTATCCAATTTTAAACTCTTGGATTTTAGGCCTAGTACCTATAGTTGCCCTCCTGGAATTGACTCCTCTACTAATGGTTCTTTCTTATCCTCAGACTTGTCTTCTCATGACAGCTATTATTATGAAGACCCTTGGCTATGTCCCTTCATTGCAGTTCTTTAGTGCACCTACCTCCAATCGGTGACTATTCCGGGAACAGTGATTGGGAAGGTCCATGGGTCTGAACAAGTAACAAGGAGGTTCCTTAGATTCTACACTCTGCCAAACCAATTGCGAATTAGAGAATCCACTTGACACAATGTCCCATATCTACAGATACTCGTAACTTATTGACAACATGTGCGCTAAATGGACAGAAAATAAAACAGATTGTACAAGCTAAAGGAGAAAACATGGGAAGAACGACAATTTATAACACATTGATAACCAGGTTTTTCCTATCCTAAACAGCTACTTCCCCCTAGAGGGACCTGCAATAGAGCCCTTCTCACAATTTGCGAGACAGCATTAATGGGCTTTGCATAATTTATTGGGAAAGTTGTAACACGTGAAATGTATTTTATATGTCTGCAGATATTTCTATGGTATGTTTGGCCCTGTAACATGATTAGGAGGCTTCAACGGCTTCCTGTGACAAGCGTAAAGAATTATAGCTTACAGATGAGTTTGGGTCACTCAGCAAGAGGCAGCTTCTTGGTTGTTGCAGTAGTATCTTCAGTCAGCAGGCGTGACATTCCTCCTCAGAATCCTTCACTCCGCCGCTGACACGAGTCCAACTCTCCTGATGGATTTATTTTCAGTGGGAAGTGCAAGCACAAAACCTAGACACCATCGAATAATTTATTCATGATGGCAGTTAGACAGAACTTTTACAAATCAAGGTTGGATTTACAATGGATCCCTCTGGAAGCAGATTGTGAGTTATCATTGTAAACATCTGGAAACCACTAGAACGAAGTGAGGAAAGGGTTCCCATTGTCTTCGCACAATAGAGGAAGCGATTCTGAGGGTTGAACTTCTACCATGATCCTATTGGTTTATCTTGCAACGTTCCTAAGGCATGAGGGATAGGGTGCCTCGTGATGAGTGATGGCCGAGAGAAGTTTGGAGCAACCCTGAGATGTTGGTAGACGCTCGCATGCTCGAAATATGTTCAGTTATTTAAGTATCGCTGCAAAGCTCAGAATATGATTTCCCAATAGACTTTGCTGTTGAGAAAGTACATTTAAAGTGAAACTTCCATTTCACATGCAATATATTTGTCAGTACTTACTAAGCACATCGTTTCTTCTATATTTGCAGTGTTCCGAAGAAATTGCTGCAAAAATTGAAGATTTTTTTTCTCTTTTTTTAACTCTGTATGGGAATCCTTGCTATTATGTTCATGTTTATTATGGTAGATGTATTATATGAGTGTATCAAATATTATCATACATCGTTTTTCGACAGTCTCCTGCTTTTCTATAGGCTTGGCCCACCTGTAAACAACCGTTCATATTCCGTCATTGTTTTAGGCACAAATGCACAACTGTCTTCACCTCTTCACTAACCTAAATCTTCTTCCTCGTAGGGCTTCTTGGTCACATAATCCACCATCACTTGTCTATCCAGAAGAATCAGTTCACCCACACTCATTGTTGTCTTCAGTCAACATAGACGGGCATCCGGCTCCTCCTTCATGGCTGACGCTTGTGCAACCGGCCATGAAGTCCTCCACTTGCATTGCTTTTCAGGTTCTTTACGTCATCCCATTGTTCTGATCTATGGGTGTACATACCGAACAATGAAGTGAAGCTACTTTGGAGTCTCGGAAGAAGGTTGAAACTAAAGTTGTACTTTTTGCATTTTCTGATGGAATATGGGAACCCCTGAATGACTGCATGGACAAGGATAGGTTAACTAAACCTCACTTCAGTCCATACACATGTATGTTCTTCTTGGCCCAGGGTGTGCGTTCTTAAAGGAGAGAGGTCAATACGCCTCAGACAGTAGAAATTCATCTCCTCTGATCTTTCTTCCTCAATATCTGCCATTGGGGGAAGAGTTGAGCTATCCCCAGTGTTTAAGAACCTATAGATCAGGGGTAGGGAACTTTTGGCTCTTCAGCTGCTGTGAAACTACAACTCCCAGCATGCTCCATTCACTTCCATTGGAGTTCCAAGAACAGCAGAGCAAGTATGCATGCTGGGAATTGTAGTTTTGCAACAGCTGGAGAGCCGTACGTTCCCTACCCCTGCTATAGATAGTCAAGCACCAAGGTCTAAAACCACCATACATAATACATTGATTTTAATAGGAGTTGCAGGCCATCAAAACAGGTAAAGATAGAACATTTCAATTTTTAGATAGAGCTTCAAAAGGGCCCACCAAAATAGACAAATTCTCTCTCATTGTTTTTAACATGGCCTTGTAATGACCGTTCACAAAATGGACATCATACAGTCATCATGTGAACAAATCCTTATGGTCCAGTGGCTTAGTGTCCCAAATAACCTTCTAATAACCTTGTTGGTAGCTGCAATTACAAAAAACCTTTTATACTTACCTGGCTTCTGTACAGTCATTGAACATGCAATAGTATACCTTGGCTTCAGTGTATTGGACCTTGGGCATATGGTGGGACTATTAAAGGATTATCTTATGTGTAGCGAAGCCAAAGTGCACATCAACTGGGGAATATAGAGACAATCTTGCAATGTATTTCATCGCGTTAGTTGTTCGGTAAATGTATTTCTGCACAAAAAAGTTGCATCTATTAAAAGAAGCATTAAAATTGTTGCTCCTTTCGACAAAGTGACTGCCATTAATTTTTATGTCTGGAGATGTTTTGCAACGTAGACTCGAAGCTATTTGCATTTTGTGTCTGCTCTTAGACTCACCTCCATAGGGATCTGAGAACCTTAAGTTTAGTTTGGCTGCTGTTCTTTATTGTATTCTGCTGGATACTGTGAAATCTTCTAATGTCCAGGTGATTAATCATAGTAAATAATGTGCAGTTTATCCTTATAATTATGGTCAAATTTTGTTTGTTCTGCACCGAGGAACCGGGGAAATAAAACTGGAAGCTTGTTTATACAAGTGTGCGCCGGAGCATCTTCTGTTTTATTCATTCTACAAGGAGCTCTGGAAGTTCTTTTTTTTTTCAGACAAAAAGTGAAGCAAGAGTTTCAACATGATGGAAGATCCAACGCTACAAAATATGCAAAAACAAAGGTTTCTCAAGATTATCTTTACCATTCCTTCTAGGTTAGACTGGGGCTGCAGTGGCTTTGGGCACAACGCGCGTTGCACAAACAAAGATCACCATGCCTCTAAGGGTGCTGCAACTATCTAAAAATTGATGTTTCTGCAACTAGAATTTTTGCAAACCATTCACTTCCATTGGTGAAGAATAGAGATGAGCGAGTAGTACTCGATCGAGTAGGTATTCGATTGAATACTACGGTATTCGAAATACTCGTACTCGATCGAGTACCACTCGCTATTCGAATGGAAAAGTTCGATGCAGAACCAGCATTGATTGGCCGAATGCTATACAGTCGGCCAATCAACGCTGGTTCTTCTCCTACCTTTATAAGTCTTCTCTGTGCAGCTTCCCCGCGGCGTCTTCCGGCTCTTCATTCACTCTGCCAGGTATCGGGCCTAGGCAGAGCTGACTGCGTATGTCCGCTTGTAGTTCGGGCATGCGCAGTCGGCTCTGCCCAGGCCCAATGCCTGGCAGAGTGAATTCAGAGCCGGAAGATGCCGCGGGGACGCTGCAAGGAGAAGACTTCTCGGAGGATCCAGCCCGAGAATTTGATCGAACGTTGCCTACCCCTGAAACAAGCATTTTCCCCCCATAAACTATAATATGGTTCGATATTCGATTCGAGTAGTCGAATATTGAGGGGCTACTCGAAACGAATATCGAACCTCGGACATTTTACTGTTCGCTCATCTCTAGTGAAGAAGTCTCAGGGCGTAGATTGGGATCTGATGGAACACACTGCAATTTTTTTCTTTTACTAATTCCATGTGGGTTTATGAGAAGAAACCTCTGCATGACAGTCTATAAATTCAGAGGTACAGGTGGGGTATAATAAATGGGCATCTTCTACATCTAGTGTGAAGGCTTATATAGAAGGGGTAATACAACTATAGCACTCTGCCTCATGGAAATTGTGCTTTCTTCTGGATCAACATTGTTGGATGTCATGCGGAATTGGATGGTCATATATGTCTTTTTAAAGAGTCTATACCACCAAAGAACTTATTTGGAAACATCTTTATAAGGCTATTGGGGCCCTCAATAGCACCGTCCACTGTTATTCAGGTGTCCAGTGAACCTGGGCCTGGCAGAGAATATGTTTTCATTTGTGAGTAGAACCTTTCAAATTCATGGGTTCGGCCATTTCAAAAGCAGTTGTTACATGGCCAATATTCAGTGCCATGTGGATAAGGGCAGCCTATGTACTTGCATTGACATACATGGCCATTTTTCATGGACAAGTGCAAAATGGCCTTTAAAACAGTTTTTTCTTGAATAACAGACAACAGTTGTGTGAATGCGGCCTAAATCTCGGAAACTATTGTATATCACTACAGTATGTTACAGTGGTACATTATGGGTCTATAACAGACTAGGATCTGTATAGCATGGACCCGTAAAGCACCCTAAAGTTGCATTTACACAACCATTGCCCTTATCCTCAATAAAAGGTGACCGAAACCCGGTGGTCAGTTTTCAAACCCATTCACTTGAATGGGTTTGCAAAGTTGACCGCCCATGTGCGTCTTCTGCCTGTCTGCGGGGAAACCATTTTTTCTAGCCGGACACAAAGTCGACTTTGTGTCCGGTTGAAATAAAAGGTTTCCCTGCGGACAGGCAGAAGATGCACACAGGCGGTCTCCTTTGCAAACCCATTCAAGTGAATGCCTTTGAAAACCGACCGCCAGCTTCGGTCTCCTGTCTAGTTTCGCGAGGCAGAAGACGGAAACCGGCGGATTACACAAACTAGACGATGAACGCAGATGTGAACCCGCCCTAATAGATAAAATTTCCCAACCACATGGCATTCTTTGGAAACTTCAAATTTCCCTTTTAATATTTTATTTAATTGTTTTCCAATAAATCCCAATCTTATAACATTTTCTAGACTTTGACCTAACCCCATACACTGGTAACTATCTATATACAATATTTACTTCTCAAAATAGGAATCGTGGATTGAAGATGAATAAAAATTAGGAAAAATTTTTTTTAAATTACGAATTTCACTCTCCTTTAAGGGAAAGTTTTTCTTCCTTAGGGGGGCTTCAGTGTGTCAAGGTAAAGCGATCTGTCTCCCATTTCCATGCTTTGAGTCAGTCGGTACATTCCAGCGCGAGCAGACAATTCATTCACATGTGTTCTGTAATTACGTCTTGTTTCCTCACTCGGACCTCATCTGGCCGCACTGAAATATGACGTGATGCCATTTTTTATTCTGTTCTTGACACCGCTATGGAAGGTAATACGGTTTACCGATTCCAAAAAGAGGTCAAAAAAGTAGGAACAGAGATGTTTTGGATGTTTTCCAGGAAAAACCTTAAACTTGGAGCACACATATCCAGAAAAACAAAACTGTTAATTGTTACCTCGTCTGCTGCTATTAAACTGTGTACTTAAAGCGAACATATGTTCCATAATCATGTACTTTTATATTAAAACATTACTGAGTCACCAGGTGAAATGTATATTAAGTGCACGGCTGAAAATAGACAGTAGGTTACAACTCTGACAGCAAACATCTGTTAGGTTTCGAAAACTTAATTCAAATAATGAAATCCATCGGCCGCGTTACAGTGTAACATTTCCCAAATAAACCCGAATGAAAAGTGATATCACACACTCCAGGGCTCGGGGTGCAAACGGATTGCAAATGTTTTTGGGGGAAGTTAAGGGAGGAATAGAATGTTTTAACCCCTTAACAACTGGGTCAGTTAGTTTTCTGGACCAAAAATTTTTTCGGGTTAGATTTTGCCTTGTTTTTCCTATTTTATTATTATTATTATTTATTTTTTTTTAAACCTTCAGTGTAAGTTTTTGAGGCTTTACTTTTTGGCCAGGGCCCCACAGCAAGCACAGCATTTTACAGAGAATCCCATGCCCACTTCACGGTAAAAAAACGCAGTGTGGACACATCACAGTTTTGGAAATTGACGCATGTCTATTATATCTACGTAAATTCTGATGGTTTCCCCCATAGGTATAATTGTAACAGAAAGTCCACAGAGAAAAACTCTGTGAACTTTACGTCTAAGGCCAGGGCCCACAGGCCGGAAACGTTGCGATTTGTCAATTACATCTATGGAAACGCAGGCGGCATTCCCATAGATATAATGGTAACAGAAAGTCCGCAGAGGAAAACTCTGTGAAAATCGCAGCGTTTCCGGGCCCGTGGGCAAATCGTGACATTTTACAGTATCTGCAAAGGGGATGGGATTTATGCGAATCCCATGCCAACTTTGCGTTTAATACCACAGCGCGGACAAGCTGCGATTTCCAAAACCGGCATGGTTTTGGAACTTGCAGTATGTCAATTATATCTATGGAAACACTGGTGGCTTTCCCGTAGATATAATGGTAACAGAAAGTCAGCGGAGGAAAACTCTGTGAACTTTCTGTTCATATAAGAACCATGATGCATTGCCGCTGTGGTTTTTCCCATGGGGCCTTAGCCTAAAGACCTGCAAGAAGAATAGCGATGCATTGCCACAGCGTTTTTTCCCACAGCGCTTTTTTGCTGTGGGACGTTCCATAGGGCCTTAGCCTTCAGCTATTTTTTGTAAGGGGAGAGAGACTGTGAATTGACATCTATTTATATACCCATGCATAGTATTTGAGCATACAATAACCCCTATGCAATAAAAATGTGGAGTTCTTGGCACATATGGACATATCATGAAACTTCACAACCTTTGAGCCATATTAGGGCACTGGTACACTTCTATGGGACTTCTATGGGAATTCTTTAACATCCTTTGGTCTCACATGGACATACAGTGATAGACAGAATAGTTAAGGAGTTGTTGTATGGAGCTACGTGTACTCCATGTGTATAACCTTCATCTGAGATTTGGAAGAGGCTTCGTCTATAGTTACGTAACTTAAAGGACAGGGCTAATTCTATAGGAAAAAATACTTTTCCAGGTTTTTACTCTACATAAAGAATAATAATGACACCCTAAACTCAAAACGATTTCCTCAATTACTTACATATTACACGGCCAGTCTGTTAATAAATCCATTTTTTTGGCAGTGGAGGTTACATCATTTTTTTCCTTCTCATCATGGAGTTAGGAGTCAGTAAAATCAATGACATGGTCAAAATAAGTTCCTCATAATTTCTAGCTTCGAGGCTTTAATCCATCACAGCCTGCAGGGCGATAGCGTAGCCGTCATGAATCAAGCTTGATATAAATTTTACTTTTCTTGCACCGAGCAGACACTTGTCTCATTCAGAAATCTGGTAACGTGAATATCAGGGGTTACGGAGCAAGGATGGCCATACAGAGAATGTTCCTGCTAAGAAGAGAATATTCATGGAAAAATGGAAAGTAAAACCTTATCTTAATGAATATTTAATGGAATCTTCTATCTCCAGTACCCAACTCAATCTTACATGTAGGCAAGAAGATAATGTTGAGAGAGTCTTGGAGTTGATTCCCAACTAATAACTCCATCTATCTATCTATCTATCTATCTATCTATCTATCTATCTATCTACACAGTATATTGTAAAAAGGTGACAGGCAGAGTGCCGGAGTCCTGCTATATCTGCCCCAGACTCCTGACTTATGTGTGGTCCAGTGCGGGTCTTGAATAGGCCTCAACCCAGGTGTGGGTCATAGGCTTGTTACTGGGCCATGAAAGGCTGTAGAGCCTGCACTTCAGGGCAGATCCTGGGAGGAGAGGAAGTGGCTGGGTCTGTCCAGTAACCCTGAGTCCGGTGAGACCAATTTGTGCTTGTGTTTTTCGTGTGGCTAGTAGTAAGCCACATGTATAGTTAGGTTATAACTTCGGTTTTGTTACTCGCTCGGACGAGCAGGAATTTTTTTTACTTTTGCCTGAAGTTAAGGCTGTATTTTATTTTGCTTATTTGTGCCTGAAGTCAAGGTTTATTTAGTTTTCCAGTTTTTTTTTCTAAATAAACCCGTTTCCTGCACATTTTTGTGTCCATGTCTTGACTGTTTGGGTCCGCACCACTGCTTCTACCGAGCTAACTTCCCCACAATATCACTATACATATTTTTGACTCTATCCATCAATTTAGACCATCTAAAAGGTATAAGATATTGGGCCAACATTTATTTTGCAGATGGGAAAGATAAAAGGATCAAGCATGTCCAATTACAACATGCCCAATCCATAGTTCTGAAGGGAGATTAGTGCTATCAGGGATATCTGACTTAGTCTTGTCTTCTTTAAAGGGATTTCCAAGATTAAAAAATTACATGCAGTCAGGAGGGGAGAGCTGTAAAATAAATATGCAATGACACTTACCTGCATTATTCCCTCCATTTCTGCACTGGGCAGGTGTCTGGTCTGTTCCTCTCTAAATCCTGAAAACCCCTTTAAGGGGGCATTCACATGGAGTTTCCGTGCGCTGATTCTGATGCAGAATTCGCGCCAGCATCCACGCGGATATAAAGCCTTCCAATAACGTCAATGGGTTCCGCGCGGAAAACTCAGTGAGATTACCACCTAAGAAATTTTCAAAATAGCCACTTTTTTTTTTCTAATCATAAAACTTTGAGGTCATTTTATCCAATAATGTAAATTCCCTTTAAAACTAAAACTTTAGCATTTGTTGTCAATGCCCTATGGAACGCTCCGGCTCCTATGATGGGATGAATGGCAACAGTTTTACTTTTATTGATCTCTATTTAACAAACAGGATAATGCCCCGGAAACATTTACCGATGTGTCAAATCCATCATTCCCTTTAAATACACTTCCCCATATGGCGACTGTATTAATCTTTATTTGACACAAATTCGCATTGAAGATCATATATCAACGCCAAAAAAAAGAAAAAAACCATGTTGAACTAATGTTCCATTTTTGAAACCCAATCTGTCTGCAACACGAGTGACACAACGTTACCTTGGATTTACAGCCGAGAATCTCTATGAAACAGGACAAAATAGATATTCAGAATGCATTGGTTATTTAGATAAAATCAATGCGAAGCGCAGTTAATCTGCCGCCAGATGTATACGCGAAATAAACATGTCTGTAGGAAAAATATGACATCCCTTATAGATAGTTAGGGTCCAATTACAGGGTATTTAAATACATAGAGGGTGATTAGAGGAGTTTCGCAGCGTTTCTTACACCCTCGGGACTATTTTGACATTGGTAGTAACTAAATTATATAGTTACATCTAAATAAAAAGCCGAAGAATGTACAAGTTGGCGTTCCGTAATGGGAACAGTCAAGTGGAATGGCATAACATAATAAATATGAGTCGTAAATATGGGATTGTGGCATGGGGCATGTTTGTAGTTGTTTCTGCTTTAAAGAGGGTCATCGTAAGAAAGTCAAGGTTATGAAGTAGTTAATTTATCAGAGCTTCTGTACAGACTCCAGTACAGTAATATAAAATGCATGATGTATCTAGACTAGAGATGATCGAGTAGGTGTTGATCGAATACTACGGTATTCTAAATACTCATACTCGATCGAGTACCACTCGCTGTTCGAATGTAAAAGTTCAATGCAGAACCAGCATTGATTGGCCGAATGCTATACAGTCGGCCAATCAATGCTGGTTCTTCTCCTACCTTTAGAAGTCTTCTCCGTGCAGCTTCTCCGCGGTGTCTTCCGGCTCTTCATTCACTCTACCAGGCATCGGGCCTGGGCAGAGCCGCCTGCGCATGTCCGCTTGTAGTGCAGGCATGCGCAGTTGGCTCTGCCCAGGCCCGATGCCTGGCAGAGTGAATGAAGAGCCGGAAGACGTCACGGGGACCCTGCAAGGAGAAGGCTGCACGGAGGATCCAGCCCGACCCTCACTCGTGGACTTGGTAAGTATAATTTGATTGAACGTTGCCTACCCCTGAAACGAGCATTTTCCCCCCATAGACTATAATAGGGTTCGATATTCGATTTGAGTAGTCGAATATTGAGGGGCTACTCGAAACGAATATCGAACCTAGAACATTCTACTGTTTGCTCATCTCTAATCTAGAAATCTTGCCACAGTCCATATTGTGCACCATGACACCCCGATATCCTTCTTTAATGTAAAGGGTGGCAAGTAGGTAGAAGCAAGTTCCAGGGGTTCTGTGAGACAGGAACGGTAGACATAACCTTATACTGTATCTGTATATTGTACGTTAAGGTTGTATTAAGACTGAGTTTTGTAGTGTACATTAAATATTTGTAGAGACCCATAGAAACTCCATTTTCATGATCCGGGACTGCAGCAGCACTACCATGTAGGGTACACCTGCTGATTTTGGAATTGATGGATGCAATAGAGGAAGCAGCAACGAGAACTAAGTAGACTTCATAAATGATGATAGAAGTGGTTATAAACCACTGATATCTTCTCGATAGGGTCCCTGGCACCAAAACCTGTCACTATAAGCCCTTGACCTGCATCATGATATAGACCATGATACCTGCCTGGTATCAAAAGATGAAATGTGGTTGTTAAGGGGTTGATCTTATGTAGAATAGCCAAGCTTATGTGTCATTTCAAGTGTTCTATATGTTCACAATTGCGAAAAAGTAAAAATACCCGATACCCAAATTAAATCCTTAATCAGGATGAGGTAAAACAATGTCAGCTCCTGCCTGGACAACCACCCAATGGGCGGTGAGAACCAACAATAGTAAAATACAAAAAAACGGGATAATGTAGGAGCGCCACTGAGAAGAATTCCAAGGAAGCCAAAAATAAATAAATTATTTGTTTATTGGTTCCAATAGACAGATACAGGGTGGCTACGCGTTTCGACGCCAATCCAGAATCTTCCTGAGGCCAATTTTGCATTGGCCTGTGGAAGATGCCAGATCGGCGCCAAAACGCATAGCCACCTTGTATCTGTTCTATATGTTCTATATAGATGGATGTGGGCCATATAGATGGATGGATGGATGTCCTTCGACCAAGAGAGTTCATCAGTTCTGATGCTGCAGGTACCTGTTCAACTTCAACGGGGGGTTTTACTAATCCATATCAACCAATATTCTGGCATAGATGTGTCTAAACGTAGTGCATCTCTGGCACACAAACCATTTTTGTACCAAAGATGACCCACATTGTTGGTCCCTTGCGCCTTTTGCCACTTTTTATTAAAGTAAGAGTTGAGTTAGAGATGTCTTGACCTGCCAAATACCAGAACATTGACATGAGTTATACCAATATCTACACCAGTCCAGTTCTTAGGCATGGGAGGGAGTTTCTCAATAATTCAGGACCATTTCGCACCGGTCGGGGACTTCAGGCTGTTTTACAAAATGGGATTCTTAATAAATTCTCTCTAATACTTGTAACCTTCTGGAGGAATCAATGACCATACAAGATGGTTAAACCAAGCCTTGATACTTACAGTACCAGCTTCTGAATTTTTTTTGTTTTACATGTAAATTTTATAACCTGTACAACCATCTCCGAATCGTTATAGCCTACTGAAACGACCGACCACGGACGTAATTTATGACCAGACCATATTTACTAAGCTTATTTTTATGGAACATTAAATCGAGAGGGAAAATAAGATAACCCCAAATTTGTCAATGATTGATTGATTCTTGGTGTAAAAGTTCAACAAATAAAACCGATCCTTTCCTGAGGCTGAATGTTGAACGAGAATCTGTCAAGAAGCTTAAAGTGCGGAACAGGATCTTGTAATACCTCAACCCCTATGGATAAAAGCAACATGTGAGGCATTAAGAAACAACCAGAGCACTGTTGCAGCTGAAGGGGAGCGAGTCGACATACTGACTCTCACGGCAGTCCGGTGACTGATCACGGTGGTATGCAGGGCTCAGAGTTTATGGCTTAGAGGAAGGAAGGGGTGATATATTGCATTATAAACAGTTACATTGTAACGCTCATGATGTGGCGCTCGTGTGGAATTAGCATCCACTTATTTAGCATATTTCACCTTCTTACATGTATTTTTCTTACAATGCTCATCAATGACCAGTGTAGCCGAGGGGCTTGTGAAAGTAGCCGCACATTAACCACATTTCCACAAGCATGCCTTGAATTACTCAACAATTAAACTTTACACGAGATATAAAATAGAACATATGTCAAGGACTAAGAGCACTTGTTCCATGGGCCGCACACATCAGATTCTGCAAACTCTGGTTCTGAGTTATTTTAGGGCCACACTTTTCTCCTATTGTACCCCTATTTCCACAACTATATTTAGGATCTTTGTACTTGGTTGGTTGGATAAAATCTGTGAATGTTGCCTGTCCAGTAGGTTAATCTCTGGAATTGGTAGACCAAACCCCCAACTCCAACTCCTCTATTTTTCCACAGCCCAACTCCAACTCCAAAACAGTAAAACTCCTCTAGTTGTGGAAAACATCTAATGGCTGAATTTCTATAAAAGTAAATAATGAAGAAATAATGTATCTAATTAATTATACAATATTGATAGCTGTGTGATACAATCATTATTAATAGTGATAATAATTCATCATCTTAGTTAGAAGCTGCAATCAGAGTTGGTAAGTTTTTTTAGACTCCAATTCTGCACCCAAAATTGGCCATAATTCTTCGAATCCACAACTCTGACGCCACATCCTCGTTTTGGATGGCATATTCAGACAGCAGGATGCTGAACGTATAAGAACATGTGGTTACTTGTGTCCATGGCCAAGTAGGACTAATGGAGTCCAACAGAAAATTTAAATAGTAGCCCCAAGGCTAGTCAATATCGGGCAGGAGGTTGTTAGAAGGCAAAATAAAAGAAACTTCTCAGGACCTTTCCCCTCTTATACGGTGACTAGTGCTTTATACACTATGTGATATATCCATTGTTTGCTTCTGCACATTACAAGAAAGTTACCCATGAATGGTCATGGGGGTGGTGCCACTCTGGAATAGTCTTGTTAACTGAGCCCTTCATCAGCATGGACAATGCACCTTGATTCACTAGGCATGCACCATATGCCACCAGAGCTGGATTGTGATGACCTACACCCCCCTCTCCAACTATTCCACAGCAATTCATATGTAGCACTCTGTGTTAAAATTAGTTTCAAGTGGTGGGAGGTGGAGGGGAGGAATAGATATAGTGACACATTTAGAAGTATCAGTTAGATTATAAATCAGTAGTGGCGGCTTCGAGGAGATCTCAGTGGGTTCAATCCCCTCGAATGGTGCGGGCAAGAAGGTGAAATACCAAACAATTGACCACAGGTGAGTTTGTTATAATTTGCTTCAAAGACGTTTTCCAGACATTATCAATTGATGTCTTAGAAGTTATAATTGGGATTGATCATCTGAAGATCAGAAGGAGATACCCTGAGTGCCACTTTAGCTCCACAGCACATGTGAAGTCACGTCCGGTGGGCATAAGGCCTGTTCACAGGTCAGTACCCCAATGCAAAATCTATAGTAATGTATAGTTTATAATATTGGGAAGAGAGCCCTTGAGGGCCCTCTATGGCTCTTGGGCCCAGGCATGACTACACCCTCTGCTTTCCCAAAGTTACACCCCTGCCCATACAGTCTGATACTGTCAGCTCGTGTAAGGAGTAGGACACTCCATGGTCAATATATTCATAAGTTTCTAGGAGGAATAATAGAGGAACAGCACAATGCAGATGAAAAAATTCTCCAGAATTGTTATACTAGCATTTATTTAGAGAGAGAAGTGACGGCCCAGGTGCTCTTTAAGGCTTGTGATTCATAATGGCAGCGAAAAGTGGACAATTTGCATTTGCGAGGCATTGGTTTTCAGAGTTGGGCTTCCAACACCCACAAGGGTCAGGTGTTCATGGGAATTTACTCAGAGGAAACCCACAGAAACAGAGGGAGGTTATACTAACATGGTCAGACTCGAATCCAGAACCTCAGAGCTTAGCTTAGCTAACTGCATACCACTGACCCAACATGGTGCCCCCATGGAAAAGCAAATAAAGGACATTTCATATTTTTTGTCGGAGGTAAAATTCACAATATGTAGCCATCACACCGCCATTTTTCATAGTCATGTGACTAAAGTCGGCAAGTACGGAGACTGATGCCCGGTTTTATAATGGAATGTGTTATATTATTATTATTATTATTATTATTATTATTATTATTAATAATAATAATAATAATAATAATAATAATAATGAAATAATAAATTGATATAACTGGTTTCTTAATGGAATATATAATACAAATAATAAAGAAATATATATATATATATATATATATATACATACTGTATATATATATATATATATATATATATATATTTATATATATTATATTATACTTAATTTAAGCAAATACTTTCCACCTTGGCCAGTCCGCCCGGCCCCGGCATCTGTTTGGAATCCTCAGACTTGATGTCCTGTGAATAAGCCGCACATGTGAGCAATAATAGTTAATTCAATTAATACAATTAAAGTCTAAAGCCATTTCTCCTGACCCGGCCGTCATGTGTACAAGAGGCATTAGGCTCATATATTTCCCCCCGCTCACAAATGTTACAATAATGGTGCCAACACTTTTATTCCTTTGTCCATAAGTTGAAAATTATGACTGTTTCATAAATTGCTAACGTGCTTAGAAGATGTAGCCCCAGCTGCAATGCACATGAGTTCAGGCCCCTGCCTAAGACTCATGTTTCAGAATGACCTCAGTTTCCTGTGCCGAATGGGAACCAATGCGAGCGAGTACTTGTAAAACTGTTTCTGAAGAGTGAAGTTATGGAGAGGTGCAGCAGTGTCAAACATCTGTTCCATCCATTACACTCAAATAGCAGCACTGAGTGTACAGTAGGGCAAGAAGTCTCAATAAATTACAATCCTCCTGCGACCGCACTTTTCTAGTTTACTTGAGCTGCCTGAGTCTTGTGCCAATCCCCTGTTCCAAAAAATTATGCTGAAAATGAAACTGAGATTTTCTAAAATCAACAAAAGGTAATTTTTTAAGTAATCAGTTTATAGCTGCAAATGTACAAAGGAAACTCTGTAATTGTTGCTTGTAATGTTCCGTCCAGGCCTGGTTAAGCTCTCAGCTCTCGTTTTGGAGTCGTGAATTAGCTTTAGTGTAAATACAGATATACGGTGAACGCTGCCGCAGCCGTCATGTGATGCTTTGTGAATATTGGGATGACTGCGATGCTAGCGCCAAGTGCACTATTGGGGAAAGGGAGAGCCAGAAGTGAGAAAATACACAGGATAAAGGGGGTTTGTGGCAGCTGGAATAAGTATCTTAAGATGTATTGCCTATCTTATTGGCTTCTCCTGTGTACGGATATAGCAGCGCTCAGCACGGATGGAGCAGAGTTGAAATTGTCTTTTTCTACAGGTCATTGTGATATGATGGTGAGTATAGAGAGGAAACAGCGGTCACACCTGAGCCAAGGAGCTTGACAGTATCCCCGTAAGAACAGAATATTATACATTAGTCTTAATATTGGGTAAGATCTCCCTCACGGCACAAAAGTCGGCTCTAACCTGCCGAGGCATGGAGTCTGTAAGACAATACTTCCCATATCTGAACAATCTGATCGATGGACGTTGCATTTCCCAGATTAAGGACAATTCAACACCTTGAGCGATCCCGGACATGTTCTGCACCATGTCTGGTAAGTCATACATGTCATAGTAACATCAACATTCATTCCAGGAGTCAAAAATTTACATCAGAACATGCCCAGCGCATCACACCATGCCCAACGCTTCACCAACTTACCTTATTCTTATACTACATCCCAGTGCCATCTTCTCATATGCAGTAATGCGTAAAAGTTTAGGCAGGTGTAAAGGAATTGCTGCAAAGCTAGCAAGCTTTCAGAAATAGAAGGGTTAATAGTTTATTTTTGTCAATTAACAAAATTAAGGGAGAAATGCAAAGCCCATCAATATTTGGTGTGACCTTTGCCCTTTGGAGGAGTCCTGGAATTTATGATATGGATCCCCCATTTCGTTATCAGTCGGTCTGGGATGACATTAAAAGACAGACGGATTGAAGAAAGCCACAGAAGATCTGTGCTTAGTTCTCCAAGATGGCGGCAGGAAAAACCTCCCTGCCCAGTCGTGCCAAAAACTGTCACGCGGAAAATTGTTGAAGGCCAAAGGTTGGTCACCAGTGTTTAATGGGGTATTCTTTTGTTAGGATAGGCCATCAATATTAAATCTGTAGGACCCCCCACTTTATCATTTCACTGCAGAGGGCTAGGGGTGGAAACTGATGAAGAATTTGAGATGGATATCCATTTTTTATTGTATGAATGAGCCCACAGGATAAACCGGCACTATAAATTGACAAGCATTGGGGCCCAGGAACTTCAAGTCTTGCCTTTTAACCACAGCAATAGTAATGAAAGTGAAACAACCTGAGAGTTGCCTACAAGGAAGGCAACATGGACCATGTATAGAACGTTCAGAAGACAGAAAACTCCAAAATCCATTGTCTTTGTCGTCCAACGTCATCCAATCTAAATTAGAGGCCAAAAGACTTCATTCGGAACCCCTTCAGGTAAAGCCATGTTATAGGGTCAGGGGTAATCAAGACTCCGTGCAGTGGCCTATGTTCCATTACTGTAATTTGGCACTAAAGGACAGTAAACATTTTTATACAGAAACCAGTTTCCTGAAGACCACAGCACAGCTCCGAAACCTAATCCAAAGTACAAGCCATTGTACGCCGTAAACTAATTTAATGGGCTTTGCATTGGAAATATAAAAATGCACCTCCTATTGTTGCATATAAAGATATTATAAGACGCTGAGGGGGTCAAGGGACCGTATGAAAGGGAACATGCCTTTTATTTTTGTAGTAATGGAATACATTGTATACAAGCCGCTTGTGTGATGTGATCCTCGTATCCCGAACATTCACCTTTGCTAAACCCTTTGCACAATTTTCATGGTATTTTCTCATCTGATGTAATTCTATTACCTAGATTGCTCCTTTATAAGCCTAGGTAAATACTGCAAAGCCATTTATTTCTCTGAGGGCAAGAGCATGGGCCAATTAAAATGAGTTTAGCCCTCCCTATTCTCTATCGGCTGTCTATAGGAGTTGCAATGTGTGGCTGTATTCTGGGATGGGATGGAGGGGGCCAAAGCTGAGCATTAGATTTTATTATGTGAATCCCGTCCAAATCCTAAAACTGCTGCTGTCTACAGATAGGTGTCCTTGTGATGTAAGCTTTATGACATCACTGGTCCCACCTGTAATTTGGCTTCAACAGTCCCCCCAAGAGATGTTACCCAAGAGACTAGAAGACACTGGTGGATGGATATACTGGATGCAGCGAGCAAGACAAGGAGAGGTGAGGAAAGGCAAGTATTAAATCCAATGGGCTTCTACTTATTATAGTCTTTGAGTCTGAAGTGACCATCGAGCACTAGAGGCTAACCTTTCAAGCTTAAAATCTAGCTTAACTTATTGCCATTTCTTATATTTTTATGGCCTCCACAAAGTGGATGGCCCCCTTTTTTTTTTACCCCTATACACACCATATGATCCCCCTATGTATGGCCTTCACACAGTATATGACCTCTTTTCCCCACCTCCGCTGTCACCTCCAGGGTGCGCTGCAGCCAATGCTGAAGAATGCTAGGATTCTCTACGTAGCACCCCAGCGTTCTTCAGCATTGCGTTATAAGTGCAGCGCCACCTAGAGAAGTTGGTGGAGGCTGCCAGGACAGGTGAGTAAAAATTTATCGGCAGCTGATTATTGTAATAGCACATTAAGAAATGGCCGATTAAAACGCCATGGCCTCCTAAAGCTCTGGGCTTGGTTGTAACTAAATCCTCTGTATATAATTTATGCCCCTGCAAAATCTGCTTCTGTAGGTGGATGAAAGGATTTTGAGTCCCTGCAAGAACATGGATACAACTGCTACCCCTGCACCCTCTAGATCTATGCCTCATGTATACCTTCAATTCGAGCCCCTTGTCCTTGCTTTCTCTTGATCGTGGTGGGTTCCCTGCCCCCACTTGGAAGGGATACCAAACAGACTCCATATGGTAAGGTGAAGTTTTTGAGATTTTTTTTACATGGTGTCATGTTGTATAATGTCTACCATTGCTGTGGTGCCATTTCTGTGAGGTGGTGTGGCCCCCGAGCCTGGCAGTAGGGCTACTGATGGGTTGGAGGATAGATCCCTCATGGGCACTGTTCTCCAGTGATGGTGGTCCCCATGCAGTGCCCCACCCAATCGAGAAGGGACCCACTATATAGAGGTTACCATAAAGCGACTTGTGGACTAACACACCTTGATAAAATTGTATACAAAGAAGTTAATTCTTGTAGATTTGAATGCAGAGTTTGCCTGAAATTCTACAATTTGTGAAATGGAGACTATCTGACTCCGCCCATTCTCAATCATTTTTCCATGTGCCCCACAAAGTAAAATCCTCCTACAGTCACCCTAACATTATATACCCCCACATTATAACATTTCCCTCCAAATGTCCCACAGTATTAAGTCCCTCTCCTGGTGCCCCAGTATAAATTAGCGGGTACATTAAACTGGGGGCAACTAGAGGCAGACATGTCCCCCTCCAGCTACCCCCATGGTTTAATATCCTCTTCCAGCTGCCCCAGTTTAATGTCACCCTCCATCTGCCCCCTAGTTTAATGTCCCCTCTCCATGTGCATTCAGATTAACTGCCCCCCTACATCTGCCCCTAGTTCCCCCCTCTTGCTCACACATGCTGTCTCTTCTCTCTTTCTCATCCAGCAGCCTCCATTGCCAGCAGCTTGCAGGAAGCACACAGTCCCATGTGGCTCCGCCAAATAATGAGTCATAGCCTATCCTGGTGATAGGCTGTGATGACATCACCACAGGTCCTTGAAAAAAACTTCAACTAGCTATGCGGGCCGGATAGAAGCAGTCAGAGGGCCGGATGTGGCCCGCGGGCCGCACATTGCCCAGGTCTGGTCTATAGGGTCTGCAGTTTTTTTAAGCAGAGTAGGTTCCTGTTTTTTGGGTCGTGGGCCCCCAAGTGGACCCAAAGAACGGAAACCCCAAACGCTAATGTGAACCTACCGCAATATGTTGTTGCTCATTGTCATCCATCATTACATGGCCCGTCTTTGCTGTTTAACCCAGAACACAAACGCATTATAGTGAATGGAGTTATTCACACATCATTTTTTTTTTTACCAGACCCTGAGAAAAAAATTTCAACATCATCTCGGCCATTCAAGTGGATAAACAGCACATACGTGTCATGGGTGCCGTCTGTGCTTCATCCTTTGTCTCATATTCATTGATAGGATGCTGAAAAAACAAAATGAAACACAGCTTTGTTTTTTGTGTCTGCAAAAAAAAAAAAAACAGATGATGCACACAGACAAAAAACAAAAAATACCAGAATATACAACATCCGTTTTTTTTTATTTCCCTCAAAACAGACACAAGCCAGATACGCCGCGATTTTCCCGCGGTGGAAACGCCATGGGATAAATGGCAGTGTTGTACAGTACAGGCAAAGTGGACGGGATTCAGGCAAATCCTATGCCCACTTTGCGGTTAAAAACTGGCACGGTTTTGGAAATCACAACATGCCAATTAAATCTACGGAAACGCCGGCCGCTTCCCCGCCGATATAATGGTAACAGAAAGTCCACAGAGGAAAAGTTTGTGTTCACAGCGCTGCGAGAAGAACCGTGTTGCATTCCTGCTGTGTTTTTTTCCCGTAGTGATTTAGAGCTGCGAACAGTCCCATGGGAAGATAACCACTAATTAAAGTGCACTTTTTCTCTCTGCAAAGAGGTTCTGCAGCAGCTGTGGCCTGTTTTATAAAGTACTATGTCTCACAAGACTTACCTGAACTTCTTCAGAACCATGTTCTAAGAGTAAGGTGTAGTTTCTGTTTAAGAGGTTCTGCAGCATCTGCAGCACAGTAAGCCTTATAAAGAATCATGCAGCTTGTATTCTGAAGAGCTAAGATATGGCAAGTGCGTACTTGGTCATAAACGCTCTCTATTTCTCCCATCCACTTAATAATAGTCCCCTACGTTCCAGTTTTATTTTCTGGCATAACACTTGGAATCAGCGAAAGCCGAATCCTGACACGGTGGGTGTTATGGCTGAACTGCAGATAAATGGAGGCCTTAATTCCAAGCACCGCTGATCTGGCTCCCGTCCTGAGCATTGCACTCATTACATTTCAAATGAAAATGTTTTCCTTGTCCCGCATGAGACCCATGTCAAGTAATGGCAATGCTGTCTAAGCCCGGCCGTAATGTTTTCCATCACATGTTCAGAACAAATCACAACATTTCATCAGTACATTTCATTCTGACCGCGTCTTATTGAGATTTCTGCACTTGGCTTTACGTTGCGCTGCGGCCTTTTATCACAGATGCCTTCAATTCACTCCAGTTTTATGGCTAACCCCAATCAGACCGTAATGTTCTTGATATAACATGCTGGGACTTGCAGTCCCGCGGCTGCCTCGTAGTCTCAGGGTTTTCTGCTTAAGGTAACTTTTTGGGGAGCTTCGCACGCGATAGGGTTTAGCTGAGGTCACATCTTGGCTGCGGTTTTTGATACAGATTTATTTGTGCTATAAGGAAAAGTGGCTTGAGGCCGGGGCCCCACGGGATGGAAACACCGCAATTTTTGCAAAAATTGCAGCGTGTTATAGTAATTGCAAAGTGGATGGAATTCACGCGAATCCCATGCCCACTTTGCGTTTAAAACCGCAGCGCGAACACGCTGCGATTTACAAAACCGGTGCGATTTTGGAAATGACAGTATGTCAATTATATCTATGGAAATGCCGGCCAGCTTTCCTGTAGATATAATGGTAACCGAAAGTCAGCGGAAGAAAACTATGTGAACTTTCTGTGCAAAGTGCTGCGGGAAGAATAAACAAAAATATGGGCAAAAAATAAAAATGATATAAAGATAAATAATTTTATCAACAAAAAAAAAAAAAATAGCCCAAAAGAAAAAAAAAATGTTGTAGCCCTCCAAACCACCTGTCCGAAAAAAAATGAAAATGGTGAGGACCTGAAGTGGTCAAAATAATAATAATAATAATAATAATAATAATAATAATAATAATAATAATAATGATTATGATAATAATAATGATTATGATGATTATGATAATAATAATACAATAAAAAATAAATTACTTTGGTTAAAATACTACCAATAATAATATACTAGTACAAATAAAGTAAAATAAAATATTACTACTACAGATAATAATAATATTAATAATAACAATAATAATAACAATAATAATATTAATAATATTAATAACAATAATAATAATAATACACCACTCAAAATAAATTACTTTGGTTAATACACTACTAAAATTTTTAAAAATGTAATTACTTTTAAAATAACCAAAATGACCCAAAACAAATAAAAATAATTTAAAATTTTTATAATAACATCCTTTAAATAGAATTTTTTATTTATTTATTTTATTTTTTTGTAATACATCATTGACATTTTAGAGGAAATTAAACAAGTATTGAATAAAACTTCCAGTGCCAAAAATGTGGTATAATAATAATACTTGGGAAAAGCTCCTTTTTCTGTTCCATGTCGTTGCGCTATAACAGCGAGATTGTCATGATATCTCTCTGCATAGCAGATCAGATTTTAGTGTTGTAAATTGCATGTAATCCTTAATTCATGCAGTATGGTTAAAAGGTTCCACTTGGGGTTTGGTGCAATCCTCTACAGTATTACAAGTAAAATAAATGTGATTTTACAAGGACTAGTGTAATGACATAATGATATAGCCCCCAAAAAACCCCTTTGAATAACTTAATTTCTATGTGCTTTATTATTCTCTAGATAAAAGGCTTCTCAATATAAAATGAGAACCGAGTTCAAACTTTTAAAATATTCACATATTTACATCAATTTTTAAAAGGTTTTTATAACTAATGAACTTGGATTTCTTGTGGCATGGCATAAAATCCATTTATACAGTTTTTAATTAAGAATGCAGCCTATGCAATTAAAATTAAGAGGAAAGACTTGGTATGATGTCCTGTGAGAACTTAAGTCCAAAAAATTATGTTAATGCTTTATGTCCTAAAAGCATCCTTTGAATGTGAGATCGCATGTCAAGAATGTAGTTTTTTTTTTTTTTCTTTCTCGGAACAGACCTTATTTTAAGGTAAAAATTTGACGTAAGATGGCAAAAAAAAAAATGTTCACGAAGTTGGTCGTAAAAGTGTCAAAAGCAACATTTTTGAAAAAGAAAAATATTATGAAAAGTTCAGAAAAAAAATAATTACCGGAGATATGTGAATGGCTAATGAAGATTTTAATATTTAAAATAACACAGATTGACGTTCTGAATATTAATGGGTTTTGTATTTTACAGTTTAGACTTAAATAGATAAAAAAATCAAATCTCAATCCTCAGATTTAGAAATGAAAAAAGTTATTGTAGATAGATGTAGAAAATAAAAAATGATAAAATTATTAGAAAAGAGATAGATGGATCATACCATTACGGGATAGATTGTGTCAGTATTCATTTTAAGTATTTATATTATAATACATTACTTACATAGAAATATTTAGGAAATGAAAAAAATATGGGTACCCCAAAAATAAATGAGTTACCACCAAAACATAAAAAAATAAAAAAAAGATAACCAAACACTAGAGATGAGCGAACAGTGAAATATTTGAAGTTCGATTCAAGTAGCCGCTCAATACTCGACTGTTCGATCAAATATCGAACCCCATTATAGTCTATGGCGAATAAATACTTGTTAAGGGGAAAATCGCTATTCAACTCAGGAGGGTCACCAAGTCCACTATGACACCCCAGGAAATGATGTGAGGAGGCGGAGTCTAAAATCAGACCACAATGGATACTGCTGTGGACCGACCTTAAACTTCGCCTCCTCCAGCAGAACCAGCTTTGACTGGCCAAATGCTGTACTCTGTATGGCATTCGGCCAATCAACACTGGTCAATGCATTCCTATGGGAAAAAGTCAGCTCGCGCATATCGCAAGCTGACAGGGATCCCGACCAGGTAGAGCCCCAAAGAGCTGTGTGAGTGACATTCCCACCTAAATACAGGTAATCCCTAGCTAACCCTGCCTGTACATCTGTCCCTGTCTCACAGTCACATAGTTCACAGTCACATATGAACCGGATATTAAATCCACTATTTGTATAAATTGGTGGTCACCTGAATTAGCCAGCCAATTACTTCTTCTAATTTTTTTTCGATGCCTCCGTTGTTGTAGTTCTTGTCCCACCTCCTCTGCGCAGTTATTGGTGCAAAAAAAAGCGCCAGGGAAGGTGGGAGGGGAATAGAATTTTTAGTGTGTTTGCCACCTGGTGTTTGACTCGAATCGAACATCTCGAACAGCCTGATATCTGATCAAACATGTACTCGATCGAACGCTGTTCACTCATCTCTACCAAACACTAATATATCAACTGCTTCTTCTCCTATTATTGCCATTCATATTTTTGAGAGTCCTCATGTTCCATAGTGCTCTAAATTCACACCTACGTAGTTTTTTCTAAGCAGAGCACAAGGGTCCCAATTGATTCTAATGGGGTCTTCTGGGTGTCCATCTTTTTTTACTGAAATCACAGGACAAAAAAGTTGGGCTTGTGGGAGTTTCTTGTCCAGCAATTTTAGACGATCTGTTTGGAGAACTCAAAAGTCTCCAACACAGATGTGAACCCAGTCTGACACATCCATCACTTGCATATATATCAATCAATGTTATATGGAATCAAGGTGTGAAAGAACAGTGGTAAATTATAGATCAATTAGCCTCAGCCCGCGACTTTGTCTGCGTGTTGTTGATCCGCCTATATTCAGCAAATTGCTGCTGTAGATGGTTCGCCTGTTCTGGTGTTTTGGCAGCTCTCAACCTGTCCTGCTGCTGAACTCGTTCCTCGCACCATGCCTGTTATTAAATCCTCGCGCCATGCCTGATTTAATATCCGAGCTTCCGGAATCTCAGAAGCTCAGTGGAACGCCATATAATGAGCGTGTTGTTGATTTGGATTAAAGGTGTTTTCCCATCCAGTGTGTCAACACTGCCTGGAGCAGATCAGATAATATGCAAATGCTTGTACACAATGGGCTCAGTGTTAGACATGTGTTCACCTACAATGATAACAGACCTAGCTTTATCAGAACCTGAGATAAGCTGCAAGAGCTGTTTAATATAGTATGTTAACATACATTCATATCAGTCATGAAGCCATGTCATTTACTGGGATAAAAAGTTGCTTATGTGTTAATCGAGGTTACAAACTATCTATGTGCCAAATCTCATCCAAATTCTGTCATTTTTGTGTGATTGAGGAACAAACACCCAAACTTTCACATTTATAACATTAGTACGATAATATAGACCCATAAGTACTCTTCGTACCAAAATATGGTGACTCCATAAGCCACCATTTTATTCTCCTAGAATCTATTTCATGCTTAATAGACCACATTTGGTTTTTCATAGACCTCTGTGTGAAAACAGAGATATGCGGATGTGTCCACCCTTACCATAGCTTGAACATGGTTCCTAAGAAACATTGTGAGATTGTAATTCACAATACAACCACCGAGTGATCGCTCTAGTCACACATATACAATATCTGCACAAGCCAAGATGAAGGTTAAGAAAGGTCGAAAGTATGTTGTGAGTCCATAGCAGGTCACCAGATGAAATTCCAACCGTGCTGGAATCAAAGCAGTACCTATTGAAGGATACAAAGATATGGAGTCGGTGAAAAGTCCTCTAAGTCTAAATGGTTATGCTTAGGTAGGAGAGTTTATGAAGAGTTAAGAATGAAATACCAAACGTATTACATTCCTTATCATACTTTTTTATTTCCTTTATGTGACTATGCTCAAAGTGGTGCCATTGAAAACATGACTTGTTCTGCAAAACACAAGTCATTACACAATAATATTGATGAAAATGACTTTGAAAAGAGTCATAAACTGAACTTCTTAGCAGTAAGAGCATATAACTATGAAACTCACTGCCTCAGCTGTAATAGCTTGTACAAGTTAAAGTGGGGCTTGGGTGACTTTCTTGAAAGTAAGAATATCACAGATGATAGGAACTAGAACTTTGGGATGGGATGTTGGTCCAGGGATTAATATCAATTGCCATATTTGGTAGGGTTGTCTTCCCTTGATGGGGCAATTAGCATCCACCTCTTTTTTTGCCCTCCACTAGATGAACATATTAGGCTTATAGGTTCTATTTCATAGACCTTTCTTTGTATATTTTCTTTATTTAATCTTATCCACTGTAGGGGAATTGTTAGTTGTACAATTCCCCAGTGCTGCTGCTGAAACAAGGGAGAAGTGAAGACAGAGACAGTGAGCCCTAAGCTTGACCCAGCCCCAGTCCCGTCCTACTTGTTAGACCTGCCCTAGGTGACAGATGGCAACTTGGTGACAGTCCCTTCTCTGAATAAGTGTACACAGAACAAGACAGGACAAAAACAGAAGAGGAGTCAGCAAGTCAAGGGTCAAAGCCAGAGAGACAAATAAGTACAAAATCATAATCCAAAAGAGTAGTCACAATAACAGCCAAAGGTCAGAGGTCAGTAATACAATAGTAAGAGAAGTAAGAAGCTAGCAAGGACAAGTCACAGGACAGAGTCAAAATAGCCCGCAAACCTGTGTGGGCTGATGACCTGTGTATAGGAAGTCCAGGACCTGCCCTAGACTTGATTGGTAGGCAGGCTGTCAATCAAACAGGGAAAGCTAAGATTAAACGTGCAGGAGATAAATGTCATGGAAATTTGATACAAAGAGGAATAATAGAGCAGTGTTCATCCAGAGCAACAAAAAACTCTAAGCAAAGAATCAAAATGAACACACCTCCTGCGCCGCAGTGTGTGAGCGGAGGGTGCCACAGAGACCCAAACAGGCAGATACGTTACATCCACTATGTTGCTATGAATGTGAATATTTCAACCAAAAATGGCCTGTTATTAGCAACATGGAGAATATATAATTCTAAAGACACTTTAATAAATAATGGATGGTCTCTTAGGTGTAATATTTTGTATTCACGGATTCAGAGCTCCGAATTGATATTGGTGGACATACCTCCCGTCCTGACAAGTCCGATTTAGTAAATAGAGGCAATCCATTTCATATAAAAACAACTTTTCTTAGACTATTATTATAGTGCTGTACCTCTGTTTCTGCTGGGCAATTTATAAATACATTGACCACCATGCATATTACCGCTATATTACAGTCAGACAAAATTCTCCCTACTGGACCATGTAAAAACAGGACATATCCTAATGTTGCCCCTTTTTTCACAGATCCATGGTTCGACTCAAGCTTATGAAAGATCCTTGGAAGTGGACTGTTTTGGCAATTTTTATGGCTGTTTTTACGCACGGTTTTCTTAATATAGTCTTATATTTTATAGAGAACCCGATCATTGTGTGCATGAGGCATCCGAAAGATACTGGATTATAAAACGGTCATGAAATAGTATCTCAAGAACCTCCGTAATATGTTTGTTCACTGGTGGATCGGAGAAATGTTTTTTGCTATTTTATATAATTTTCTGCCATTTTAAATTTTTTAGACATTGAATAACCCCTTTACGTGTACAGTAATCCCAGTGGCCGTTCCTTCTAACTACGCAAAAAAAAATTTGTTCCCGTATAGACAACTGATTTTAAGATCAATAGATGTAAAATACCTCATTTTTACCCGCAGACTTTAGCCACCTTTGTCAGAAAGGTTCAGCAATTTTTGACATTTCCTATATCTTTGAAACTCCAGTTACAGTTTCAATCTTTTGGACATTTTATTGCAAACTGGGACAACGATCAACTATGTTTCCTCCATCAAACCGGAGCCAAAAAAAACCATCTGACTCCACAACTTTTATTAATAAAAAGGTCTGTTTAGACAAAAATAAAGAAAATTCAACGAACATAAATTAACCTTGTCCTGCACATCTTTATCACTAAATATACCAGGCACGAGAATACATTTTTAGTAAATCGGTAATATAATTAACGTTTGTTATTTTTTCTTAAACACGTTGATGCAAACTCATTTGTCAAAAATGATGGAACTTCTCAAGAAAACTTTTCCCATGCTATTTTCAGTTTTCCTGCCAAAGGCGATGTCGCAATTCTTGGCAAGTGATTGTGCTGCATTTTATAAAATAATGGAAAGCCAGAATTCCAGAAAACCATAAAAATGTTGTCTTAAGTCATTGAAAAACTGAAATGGTTCCCTCGAGTATAGGGCCCGGATTTTACACATCCATATTGATATGATTATTTATTTACTGTGAAAGTGCGCTGTGCGCTATTTTCATAACTAATTTGAAATTTTAGATAGATATGAACCCCTAAGTCTTAACCCCTTCCGGAATAAATTAAATTGGTTGCACCAACTTAACAGCCCCTTATCAAAAACTTAGCAGACAGGTGATCGTTGGGGTGCCTGATATTGAAACCCCAACGATCGGCTGATATCACTGAGATAGTTTGGGTATTATATGAATCCCAGGCACATACAAAGATTTGTAATCCAAAAAATAAAGGTGCACCAGCTACATCCAGAATGGAAATCAGAAATATTGCAGCAGATATGTAAAATTTAACTTTTATTCTTCATTTTCAAATAAAAAAGTTACATCGTAACTATGGTGGTACATCAACAATAAAGCGACGCGTTTCGAGACATGTAGTCTCTTCCTCTCGGCTTAAACTTATGATTACCTCCACATCTTTTAAACCATAGCGTTGATTAACCACTCCCACCTACTGCCAATTAACTCTTGCTTTTCACTCATTTGACACATTGCATGAAACATACAAACATTGTACTTCTATATGTTTTCCATGTTAATCATTATCAGCATATTCTCATATCTATAAAAACATATATATATTACTGCTGCATAAAATTTAATACAAATCGCTTAGTCTGAACCATGTCTGATTACCCATAATGCCATATTAAAAATAAAAAATAAATAAATGAATAAACCATATAGATTTTATAATACTTATAATGGTTCCTTATTTTCCACTATATTAAGTTTCTTCGTAACACAAGAGGAACCTTACTAATGTAATGTATATGTATGATTCCCACTCACATTTGTTGATATATTAACGGCTTCTGCCTAAAGCTCCAGCCCGTATCCATTTCTCACAGAATCACGTGATCTGCACGTGACTACTTTTATCACATGATCAGAAACGCTCTACTAATTGGAACGCATACGTAAACCAGGAAGTGCCCGCTTGAACCGCATATTCATCCATTGCTTCATTAAAGGTGCGTATTTAATTTTTGACACTGTACCTTATATTGTATTGTACTATGTGCCTAATTTGATGTTAACTATAAACATTTAATACTTCATACTACTCAATTGATATTTTATTTACCTTTTAAGTTCTCTTATAAATTTTTGAAACTCATTAACTTGTATACATGGAATATTTGTGTTCAATAAATATAAGAAATATCTGTTCTCATATTTAAGCCTGTTGGATAACGTGTCTTCAGCCTCATTATCCAAAAAGCCTCTCTAAGGAGAACTTTTTTCCGCCAATCCCCTCCACGTGGGGGTTTGGATACATATTCAATAGCGTAATATTTAAGACTCGAGGTATTACCTTTGTGTTTAACAAAGAAATGTCGTGATGCTCCTGACACTCCCTCATTATCTTTGTTACAGCCTGTTACATGTTCAGCTATCCTAATTTTGACTGATCTAATCGTGCAGCCGACATACATTAGCTGACACTGTATGCATTCAATAACGTACACCACATGATCTGTGGTACAATTTAAAAAAGCTAGAATGGGAAAACTTTGTGAATTTCCTGAATTATAAAATCTAGTCGTCTTTTTAACATACTGGCACGCTCCACACCTATTCATGCCACATTTGAAAAAACCTACCATATTAAGCCAAGTGGAAGGAGTTTTAGTTATATTACAAAACAAACTCGGGGCTAACTGACTACCTAACGTTTTTCCTCTTCTTGCTACTATCTGAATGCCATTTTTTAATATTTCTCGAGTTATAGCATCTTGCATTAAAATAGGCATATTTTTTTCTATAATGCCTTTAATGGAATTAAATTGTTTTGAATATGGGGTAGAAAATACCACTTTTTGATGTTCTTTTTTATCTCTCTTTTTACTAACTTGATTCAATAAGGATTCCCTGGTTCTAGATTCTACTATATTATTTGCTCTATTTAGGCTCCACTCAGGGTATCCCCTATCTCTTAATCTTTGTAAAGTATCCACTTTTTGTTTATGATATTCTGTATTGCTAGAACAGGCTCTTTTTGTTCTAAGCAATTCTCCAACCGGTACCGCTTTTACAGTATGTTTGGGATGTAGGCTATTAGCCAATAAAACATTATTCCCCGATGTTGGTTTGCGGTACAATTTGCTCTGCACTGACCCTGTGTCCATATCTCCACACAGTTCAATATCAAGAAATGCCACTTTGGATACACTACTGTTAGATGTAAATTTCAAATTTAAATCGTTACTGTTTAGATATGATATAAAATCTGGAATAGAGTCTTGACTACCCTCCCAGACGACCAATATGTCGTCTATATATCGACCATACCACACGATGCTGCCGTAATAAGGATTTTGAAATGAAAAAATATATTCCTCCTCCCACCAAGACAAAAATAAATTAGCTATAGATGGTGAAAAGGGGGCCCCCATAGGGGCACCCCTAACCTGTAAATAATATTTCCCATTAAAACTGAAAAAATTATGTTGCAACAAAAAAAGTGTAACCTCAATAATATATTGACATAACTCCAAAGAATATTTACTATAATTGCGCAAATGATATTCCAACGCAATCACGGCAGCATCGTGTGGTATGCTCGGATACAGCTGCTCTACATCTGCCGTAATCCATACATATCCAGATTTCCACTCAAAATTTTGAAAATTCTGCAAAACCATTTTAGTGTCTTGTAAATACCCTGGGGTTCTGCGTACCATTGGCTGCAACAATCCATCCAGCCATGAACATAAAGATTCATTTAATGCCCCAATGCCCGCTACTATGGGCCGTAACGGTGGCGGAGTCAGGCCTTTATGTGTTTTGGGCAAGCCGTGTAATATGGCCATGACTGGATGGTTAGGTACCAAAAACTTTGCTTTTTCTTGTGAGAAAATTCCCAACGAAACTCCCATATTTACTATATCTTCCAATTTTTTCTTAACATGTTCTGTAGGATCTCCCTCCAATAATTTATATGTATTTTTATCCTCCAGAATTTTTAAACAACCTTTCAAATAGTCTCCGCTGTCCATGACTACTACTCTACCATCTTTGTCAGATTGTTTAATTACTATTTCTTTCCGATTTTGTAATGCCTTTAAGGCTTCCTGTTCCTGTCTGGATAAATTATTTCCTCCACAACTGGTTTTGCAAGTTTCCCCCAAAGTCTCGAGGTCCGATTCCACAGCAGCTTGAAACAAACCGTAGACCGGAGCCCGGGACTTTAGGGGATAAAATCCTGGATTAGGACTCTCTACACTGACCTTGTGTATAGAATGGTCATTATACATAGTATTTTCATTCTGCAATTGCATAAGGTTTAACAATGCTACTTGTTCTCTATATATCATGCCCGAAAAAACATTTATTTGTGTATTATCAATATCATTTGGCAAAATCACATCGTGCTCTTTTTCCATAGACCCATCACCAGTCATATTCTTTTCGAAAAAATGCCTTTTTACAGTTAATGCTCTTATAAACCTGTATAATATAATATAATAATGGCATTCAGATAGTAGCAAGAAGAGGAAAAACGTTAGGTAGTCAGTTAGCCCCGAGTTTGTTTTGTAATATAACTAAAACTCCTTCCACTTGGCTTAATATGGTAGGTTTTTTCAAATGTGGCATGAATAGGTGTGGAGCGTGCCAGTATGTTAAAAAGACGACTAGATTTTATAATTCAGGAAATTCACAAAGTTTTCCCATTCTAGCTTTTTTAAATTGTACCACAGATCATGTGGTGTACGTTATTGAATGCATACAGTGTCAGCTAATGTATGTCGGCTGCACGATTAGATCAGTCAAAATTAGGATAGCTGAACATGTAACAGGCTGTAACAAAGATAATGAGGGAGTGTCAGGAGCATCACGACATTTCTTTGTTAAACACAAAGGTAATACCTCGAGTCTTAAATATTACGCTATTGAATATGTATCCAAACCCCCACGTGGAGGGGATTGGCGGAAAAAAGTTCTCCTTAGAGAGGCTTTTTGGATAATGAGGCTGAAGACACGTTATCCAACAGGCTTAAATATGAGAACAGATATTTCTTATATTTATTGAACACAAATATTCCATGTATACAAGTTAATGAGTTTCAAAAATTTATAAGAGAACTTAAAAGGTAAATAAAATATCAATTGAGTAGTATGAAGTATTAAATGTTTATAGTTAACATCAAATTAGGCACATAGTACAATACAATATAAGGTACAGTGTCAAAAATTAAATACGCACCTTTAATGAAGCAATGGATGAATATGCGGTTCAAGCGGGCACTTCCTGGTTTACGTATGCGTTCCAATTAGTAGAGCGTTTCTGATCATGTGATAAAAGTAGTCACGTGCAGATCACGTGATTCTGTGAGAAATGGATACGGGCTGGAGCTTTAGGCAGAAGCCGTTAATATATCAACAAATGTGAGTGGGAATCATACATATACATTACATTAGTAAGGTTCCTCTTGTGTTACGAAGAAACTTAATATAGTGGAAAATAAGGAACCATTATAAGTATTATAAAATCTATATGGTTTATTCATTTATTTATTTTTTATTTTTAATATGGCATTATGGGTAATCAGACATGGTTCAGACTAAGCGATTTGTATTAAATTTTATGCAGCAGTAATATATATATGTTTTTATAGATATGAGAATATGCTGATAATGATTAACATGGAAAACATATAGAAGTACAATGTTTGTATGTTTCATGCAATGTGTCAAATGAGTGAAAAGCAAGAGTTAATTGGCAGTAGGTGGGAGTGGTTAATCAACGCTATGGTTTAAAAGATGTGGAGGTAATCATAAGTTTAAGCCGAGAGGAAGAGACTACATGTCTCGAAACGCGTCGCTTTATTGTTGATGTACCACCATAGTTACGATGTAACTTTTTTATTTGAAAATGAAGAATAAAAGTTAAATTTTACATATCTGCTGCAATATTTCTGATTTCCATTCTGGATGTAGCTGGTGCACCTTTATTTTTTGGATTACAAGTATTCTTTGGGAGGAGTCCACCCAACACCGTGCTCTCTGGAATTGGGACATTTCAAGCTTATATGGTGAGCTGAATTATAACTTTTTCTATACATACAAAGATTACTCATGAAAGTGGTTGGCTAGGAATTTTTTTTTTTTTATGGGCATAAATATTTTATAGGTATATTTTAGAGATGAGCGAGTAGTACTCGATTGAGTAGGTATTCGATCGAATACTACAGTATTCAAAATACTCGTACTCGATCGAGTACCACTTGCTGTTCAAATGTAAAAGTTCGATGCAGAACCAGCATTGATTGGCTGAATGCTATACAGTCGGCGAATCAATGCTGGTTCTTCTCCTACCTTTAGAAGTCTTCTCCGTGCAGCTTCCCGCGGCATCTTCCGGCTCTTCATTCACTCTGCCAGGCATCGGGCTTGTAGTGCGGGCATGTGCAGTCGGCTCTGCCCAGGCCCGATGCCTGGCAGAGTGAATGAAGAGCCGGAAGATGCCGCGGGGACGCTGCAAGGAGAAGACTTCTCGGAGGATCCAGCCCGACTGCGCATGTTTGCTTGTAGTGCGGGCATGTGCAGTCGGCTCTGCCTAGGCCCGATGCCTGGCAGAGTGAATGAAGAGCCGGAAGACGCCGCGGGGACACTGCAAGGAGATGACTGCACGGAGGATCCATCCTGATCCTCACTCGTGGACTTGGTAAGTGTAATTTGATCAACTGTTGCCTACCCCTGAAATGAGCATTTTCCCCCATAGACTATAATAGGGTTCGATATTCGATTCGAGTAGTCGAATATTGAGGGGCTACTCGAAATGAATATCGAACCTCGAACATTTTACCGTTCGCTCATCTCTAGTATATTTTATATTTTTTCCAGCCACTTCCAACACCCATACTAAACACATCATGAAACTGGAAGCATTTGGCTCTGATATCTGTATAGTGTCCGAGCCCTGGTACTATCGCTCAGCTCTTAGTCAATAGCAGGTGATCTGCAGTTATAGTGCCTGGCCACTATAGAGGGCATGGAACCATCAGCGTATGTCACTGTGCTGTGTATTGTAAAGGGGTCAAAAGTTACTCCAACACATCGTGGTTCTTCCTGCGCCACGTTAGACAGAAAAATCGCAGAGGTTTCATCTATGGACTTTGCTTCATTTATACCTGTGGGGAAACCACCAGCATTTCCATAGATATCACTGACATGCTGAGATTTCCAGTGGTAAACTGGCTGCAGCTCTTACCCGGGCACAGGGGTGAACCTACCCCTTTCGCCGCTCGAGGTGAACTACAGAAAGCCGCTCCCCCCGGGGGAGGAAGCGGAGTGAAGGGGGCGTGTCCGAGTGAAGGGGGCGTGGTCGGGCGAAGGGGTGGGGTTTAGCGCCATTCGCAGGCAGAGAGCAGGCACGGAATGGACCTCCTCTCTGCCTGAGAGTGAGGGGAGGCTGCTGGAGCAGCGCTGCTTCAGTGGCCTCCCCAAACCACCGCTCGGTGCTAAGCCAGTCCAGGACAGCTTGTCCTGGACTGGCTTAGGTAATCAAAAATGCCGCCCTCCCTGGGGTCCTGACATAGCGCCGCCTGAAGCGCTCGCTTCAGGTCGCCTCATGGGAGGTGCGGCGCTGCCCAGGCACCAACCGGGCAAGGAGGTGAAAAACTCAATGCAAAAATATCTTAAAAACCAGGAGATTAAAGAGCGCTACTGCGCAAAGATGAGATGACAGAGTAAGCTTAATAATAAGCTGTTTTGTTAGGTTCCAATGACAGTAAAAGGCTTAGCATTTCGGCACCAGTCTGATGTCTTTGTCAGGCCAATTGCAGCTGGACTGCCAGAACATGGAAACCAAGAACTTTTGTAGACATTCTTGACCTTGGCTCAAAAAACTGCAACAAAATCTGCACCAAAAAAAGCTGCATTTCCGCAACGTGGGGCCTCTGCTTAAAACATTTTGTAATAAGGGAATATGTAACACCAATGGACAAAGTGTGGTCAATAGCAGAGAACTCAAGTAAAAAAAAATATGTTTTTCTCTATTCTGAATCGATTAAAATAAATTTTGCAGCCAGAGTGAGAATAATTTTTGACTCGCTCTTGTCATCTACTGCTGCCTATGGAGGAATACTGAATTTTTTTTTGTAACGATAGGTACTCTTTAACAAGCGTAGTGAAATTAATTGGTATCCCTACATTTTCACATCCTAGACCCGTTTTCGCACAGTTCTTGAAGAACCAGTCTTCTGGCAGAGCGCGGTTTGATAACCACTCATGTACAATCATGACAAATTCCATTAACTTCTCGGCTTAGTCTAATGCGTGCATAAAAGGTAGAGCAATCAATGTTTGCGAGCACGTATCAGTGTATGTCATGACATATTTTAATTTAGATTTGCGCTCAGGAAAAAAAAAGCGATGCATAATTCAAGCACTATTCCGTGTTTATCTCAAAACAAACAGCTAATACATAGCATCTTAATTTTTCTGTCCTTATGTAAAATGCCAATGGATAGCTCAGCAGGAAAAAAAAAATCATTGGGAAATAGTCCGCTATCACAAATACAGATTTCCCTGTGGGTTCTCTAATACTTTACAGACAAATGTTAAAGATTTATTGCACATGAACATCAAACATGGTTTTACTACAGCTCTCATTTGGATCAAATTGACACATTTTACATTCATTTTAGACTAATGAGATTCTTTCACTACACATTATATTCCGAGTGACCTCGTACATTACTTTTGTGGCATAAAAGAAAACTCCCAAATTATAACGAAAGTCAAGTTTTTCAAAAGACAGAATAAAATTCAATAAAGTTCAAAAGTTTAGATAACAACAAAAACTGCGGGATAAATATTGACCACGCTCGAAAAGCTTAGGGTGTTGTTCAATCTATTTTTACACCGAATTTCAGTCTGAACTACATGAATGGAAACTTTATCCTATGGAAAAAGGGAAATGGGATTTATAATATTGGTTGTGTCCAATAAACGTGAAACAATGGATAGGATGGAAAAGACCAACTCTTTGAGCAGACCACCTTCTTAAGAGTCCACTTCTCCACCATGACTTATGGTTATAGGAATAATAGAACAGAAATCCCGACGTGACTTATGGCCGAAACAAATGGATCCCATAGACCCCATTAATTGAAATGGAGTCCATCTGGTGTCCAGTATGCTTGATTTTTTCTTTTTTTTTCTTTTTTAAATTCTTTATTTGAACCTAATAAAACTCAAGAAAACAAACACAAACATGGAACAACATGGCACCCAAACACTGAGTCCACAAAAAGCACAAACCCCACCCAAAAAGGATAATATAAGGCATTTCAAAAGCGACAAATGATGAAAAGGAAAGGAAAGAGGAAGCTAAAGAGAGGGAGAGAAAAGAATGGGAGGAAAAAAAGGTAAAAAAAAAAGAAAAGGGGGGGCAGTAAAGGGAGGTCAACGGAGAGGAAAAGCAGGAACCCATGGCCACCGGTGATACCGTCTCAGCGTATCAGCTCTCAGCATGACTGCGAGCCCTGGAAGAGAATCCATTGAGTCCATGCATTCATCAAGGCTTCACAGGTGTCCCAAAGGAACACCAGGAGGTCTTCCATGATCTGGATATCCTCCACCTTGTGGATCCAATGACGAAGAGAAGGAGGGTGAGGCGACTTCCAGAGCGCTGGGATACAGGCCCTGGCAGCATTTACAAAGTGCCGCAAGGATAACTTGCAGTAAGCACGGAATGAGAAATCTGAAAGGTGGAGCAGGAAGAAGGCCGACGTAGAGGGGAAGGGACAGGCTTTGGATGGACCGTCTCCCTCGAGGAGAAAGGACAGAAACAAACCGCGCTTGCCCAGATGGCTGAACAAACTTAGCTTTTATTTGCACAACGCGTCCTGTCAGGGTCTGTGGGAGGCAAAACTACGGAAGTTGGTGATTTCTATGCACTTGAAAAAGAGCAATTCAAGCTCGAAATGCATTGTGCAAATAAAAGCTAAGTTTGTTCATCCATCTGGGCGAGCGCGGTTTGTTTCTGTCCTCTCTCCTCGAGGGAGACGGTCCATCCAAAGCCTGTTGTCTTGACGTCATCTTGACGTGTTTCCAGCTGCTGCCCCACTTACCTGTACCATCCATTGTCTATACACCATTAGGGTTGTTGTGTCCTACACAACCCAGTCAGGTGAGCGGCCATTTTTTCTGCTTACCTCGTCCCATTACTGTCAAATACTTCACATTGGTCGGCTCGGTGCCTCTCTTTTTTTCTTTTTTTGCTTTGTAGAGGAGAGGGGGGTCTGGAAAATCTGGCCAAGCAACCTATGGGCACCATCCCAAAAATCTCTCAGCACTGAGCAGCTCCATAAGATGTGCAAGATCATTCCATTCTCCAAGCCACAGCACCAACTGGATTTTTTCATCCATGATTTCAGACAGAATCTAGGATGAAGGTTCCTCAAAGAAGCTCTGACACAGATGTAAACATAAACATAAGACATACTGATAGGAAAAAAATGTACATTGGGGCTCACAATCTACAAAAAAAACCCATATGTAAATATAGTCTTATCCTTATCAGATTACCTGTAACAAATTATTTGGCCAACTTCCATCAGAACAATCCCACCTTCTTTCTTTATAATGTAATTTGGGGTAATTTTACTATCCAGTTAACCGTAGAATGGAAATCCAGATAGGAATGAACTTGTCATATGACAAATAAACAGAGTTCCCGGTGAACCCTATTGATTGTAATGGTGTTAGTTGTATGTCCGCTATGTTGGATGACATTCTTCTGAACAAAAAATCTCTACTGGGTTGTTTCATCTGTGGTTCTGGTCCTCTCAGATTTGCAGAACATGAATATCACATCAATGCATACAGTAGAGAAGGGCGAACCTCTCTAGATTTGCTTCATATAGGTTCAGGTGCCTTGGGTTTCTGATTTGTTTGGGGTTGAGAAAATTTGGTATGAAATGGGATTATACTCTGGTGTTTCTTCAAATAGAAGGTGGCCCAGGGAAGGTGTAAAAAAAATACAAATATTCATACTGATCTTCCCTCATCTCTTTTCAGCCTCCTCTTTCTCGCTCTCCTTGGTAGCGTCATGTGCCTTGGATTCAGATAACGCCTGTGATTGGGCCTCATTGGTTACATAGACATGGCGAACGTCATGACATCATTATGCTTGGTGTGCCCACGTGATTGACCCTGGGCACATGACATCATCTGAAGTCCTCCAGATGTTGTGAGGAGGCCCTAAAGAGGCGAGGAAGGTAAAAAAAAAATCTCCTCTCCTGGGCCTCCACGAGGACACAGGCTTCAATGATATGCTGGTCACACACCAGCCCCCACTGACTGATACAGGGCTAGAGATGAGTGAATCAGTTTGGAAGAATAATGCCCGCAGCCATTTTCTTGTGGCCGCTTACCCCAGCCTACTGTGTAAGCAGCCACAAGAAAATGGCTGCTTACACTAGTTTACTGTGTAAGCGGCCACACGAAAATTGCCGCGGGCACGTGCAGTCGGCTCTGCCTGAGGCCTGACAGTAGAGCTGACTGCACATGCCTAGAAGTTTGAAGCCAGCGCCAGAAGAAGTCGCAGAGAGAGGCCATTCCAGGCGAGGATAGAGGCGGAGATGGAAATTTCTCTCGCAGTATTGGAGACGCCCCCAGTCCTGTGAGAAAACTCATTTACATACAGAAGAAAACCCGGGATTTCTACCGAAGGGTGACGAGGAGAAGACATCTAAAGGTAGGAGAGGAATAGCCTTTCTTAAGGGAAAAAAAATAGCATTTTAATGATTGAATCCCTTTAAGAGTCAAGTACCAATAAGGATCAAAAAGTCTTTTTTCCAACTTTTATATTTAAGTAATAATAAAAAAAAAAAAAAAAAATCCACTCTTCTGCGCTCATCACATAATATGACTAACTCTATAATGCCTAATATTCATTTTCAGCTCTTTAGTTTTTGTATTTTTGTTTTATTCTTATGTTTTTGGTATATGATGTGCCATTAAAATCTAAAATTCAAAAATAGAAGGAAAAGGAAATAAAAAAATGAAGAAATGATACATTTTATGCGTTGATTTATGAAGCATAGCCATTAACTCATTGCAGTAAAGGTAATTTTATGTTCCTTTTTATTTCTCGAGCCGCACCAGGACTGACATGCGGAATGTTTTTGGCAGTGGAGTTAAAGTACATTTCATTACGCCCTTGAACAGAGGTGAAATGATAGAAAAAAAAAATGTTAATTAAAATTATTAGCTGTGTTTGAGGTGCTTATCTTGTTTACTTGCTCCCTTTTGCATAATTAGGGGTATTTTTCTTTTCTTTCAAGTCTTGTGTAAAATAGCGGGAAGTTTTTATTCTAATTTGCTGTTAAATTGTACGTTAAGGTTTTACCGTCTAATCGTCGCGTGACCTCCGTCCTGTTTGGTTTTAGTTTGACACAAAGCTTATTTATATACAAATGAATAGTAAAGAAACAACCTTTATACTTTAGATGTCCCCTTGTGATTTGGAGGAAGACATTGTGCGAGTTGTGCTGTGAATATACTGGAATCTTATATGTTACATTTCATAGACCTATATGATGGAGGAAGATGGACGTGAGATAAAATGCCGCAATCTATTGTTATGGTTGCTTAGGAAATTCCCTAAAATGTAATGAAATTGCTATTTAGGCAATTCGCAAAATACAGCAGGTAAGTGATAGGATCTATAGAGTGAATACCTATAAAGACTCGTTCACATCTGCGACGGTAATACGTTTGGGGGAGTCTGCATGGGGAATGGACTGCCGAACGCATTGGCAAACGGTGTGCATAATTGGGTTCATGTGCTTTCCGCAAGGTCTCCGCACGGAACATGTGGACAGAAACGTAGTTCACGATCTTCTTTCCTGTCTGCATGACTCATGCGGAAAGCACACAGACCCCATTATAGTCTATGGGGTCCATGTGCTTTCACTGCACACCGCTTTCCAATGAGTTTGGTAGTCCGTTCAGGCGGGTGTCCATGAGGACTCCAAACGTGCACCCCAACTCCTTTACTGCCCTCTGCATAAATAAGCCACACCCTGCGTTTTTCAAGCCTTTATTAAGAATGGCGTACAAAATTCCAGTCTTAATAAATCTGCACCAATGTGTCAGAAAAAGGTAGACTAGGCTAAAGACAAGGTTAATACACCCTGTCTCGGTCCTTGATTGGACATTGAACTAGAGCCCTGATTGACTTTGTGTCCCCTGACTCTAACTCACTGAAACATGCCCAGCCTAAGTGTGATAAATGTACATACTATACAGTATCTCCCCAACAGTTCTGCACACATGTCTTGGGTGGAGAAATAGGAGAACAGATCTTCAGAGGTTTACCCATCTTTATACCGGCGAGTGCTGAAGTTGTCAATAAAGACTAGAAGGTCTGCGGAAGCTTATCTCAGGATACAAACCACACTTTCCAGCTTAAGCAAAACTCAAGACACTTTCCAAGTTTGAATAAAACTTCCTTTATTTATGATGCTACCACTATGAACTGCACCATAGATACAGATATGTCAAAGTTTACCTTGACACTTCACTTCACTTTTAACTTGACCTTTTCAATGGTCTTTCGATAGGTTTTGTTGTTTGATGCAATAAGATGTAATGTTGCAGCAAGCCATCAGCATCAAGTTAAAATTTGCTAAATCTGTAGAATTAAATTTGCTTTAATGGTATCTTCTAGCCATGTTAGTGAGCTGGTAGCTATCTAAAAGCCCAATGGGGTCAAGAGCTACTGAGTCCATGTGGTAGTTTATTGTCTCTGACCATGGTTTAGGTTTAGGCCACTGAGGAGTGCTTAAAGTAGACCTGTCACCACCTTCACCAACTCAAGAACTTTCCATTCTTTAATAGACATTCCTCAACCAATTCTTGTGCAGTTGCCATTTTTTCCTCTAGCCCACACCATTCCTGAGCAATAAGAAAAGTTCGTTTTAGTGCCTCATCAGTTAACCAGAATCAAGTGGATGCCATCAGGCAGGAAAAGGCGAAATGATGTAAGTCAAGGTTCCAGTCATTGATGGACATTGTCAGATCTCAGAATCAAGATCCCTGGTCTTCTCCTGCCTGACATCACCCACCTCACATTAGAGAGTTTTGTTATCTTATCCGATGCCACACTAACTGAACTGATTGCTCAGGAATATGGAGGGATACATAAAATAATCCAACTATGACAAAATCAGTGGAGTGGCGTCTAATATAGGATTAAAAGAGATTGAATTGCCAAGGGATGACTTGGCAACCCTATGATAAACATCCCATCTTAACCCAGCCACGGTGTACACGTTTTTGCATTGACCCTATAGTTGCCCCCACTCTTGATATGTTTTATTTCAACTTGAATAATCTCAAGAATTACCATGTTCTCCTCCTTGAGAATCCTAAGTGTTTTTAGTTACTCATAGGCTGCCATTGCCTAGTTCGTCGTGAGTACCTTCAAAACTCGATCCCTTTCCTCTTCTTATGCAACTGTTCACACATGTGAAAGAGCATCAGGCAGTCCAGAATATTAAAACCTGCTTATCTCGTGGGTTATATCCAGTCTTCTCAAAGGATATCGTCTTGCTCTTTGTTATAGCTTATCTGCTACCATGAGACATTTGCTGGCTCCATTGCATGTAAACTATAGCCTCGAATTAAGCCATGTTAACCAACCCAATAATTGTTGACTGGTCCAAGAATTTTCCAAGAAAATCCCTGAATTATATTGTGTTTTATCTGACGCCTTCTTCGTTCCTTACATGCATACTGCTTAAATATGAATGAAAACCCCAGTCTTGACGATAAACCCATCCTTTTTGGTGTATACCTATCTATAGACTGTATACTGTCGCATCTGAGAGGAGATCTCCCTCATTGGCTCGAAGCCCAGATTTACAATGCATAAATAATTTATCCCGCATGGAGTATTTAGTTACCATGGATACAGGGATAAAACAGCCCTTCGTCCACACATGGGATCCACACTTGTCAAGCAGCTTTCCCCAACTAGAGTAATCCCACCTTCCCCAAATCCCCTTCTTACTTTCTCCATTGTTTTATAGCAGACATATTTATTTTGCACTATGCTAAGCTGATATCATGGTAATCCTATAATATGATATGTGTCTTACTCATTACCTATGGTAAAATATAGAATAAGAATATCTATGGACCCCAGTGGAATTGGGAACCATTTGGCCAATGTATCACGGAAACTTGTTACCACTGGTTTCTATCATGTTGGATATTCGATATAGTCAATAGTCGGGTAGAACTTTATTGACTTGTTATTAGTGGGATTTAATTACAATTTTTAACATTTCCCAGTAATTCTAAAAAAAATTAGGTTGATATATTAAGGTGTGACTCAATTCATCATAGGTCTATACTTTGCCTATTTGCCGACATAGTCTAGTTTAGATTAAACTTAAATCTACTGTGACAATTGTACATCATTAAATATGTAGAGAATATCTTGGATAACTGTTCTCTAGAGTATTTAAGGACTCTTTCAGACATAATAACTAAAAAGTAGTCACTAGAGTTGGATGAACTGATTTGTAACAAGAAAGGACCACTACAAATTTCCCAAAAATAGCACAAATTCTCTGACAAATCTGTTCAGTTTCCCATTGGTGATGGACTGAAGCGTTATGACTAGAGATGAGCGAACACTAAAATGTTCGGGGTTTGAAATCCGATTCGAACAGCTACACAATGTTTGACTGTTCGAACGGGTTTCGAACCCCATTATAGTCTATGGGGGGAAATGCTCATTTCAGGGGTAGGCAACATTCGATCCAATTCTACTTACCAAGTCCATGAGTGAGGGTCGGGCTGGATTCTTTTCCCTGCGCAGCGTCCCCGCGTCCTCTTCCAGCCTTGAATTCACTCTGCCAGGCATCGGGCCTGGGCAGAGCCGACTGCGCATGCCCGCACTACAAGCAGACATGCGCAGTTGGCTCTGCCCAGGCCCGATGCCTGGCAGAGTGAATACAGAGCCGGAAGAGAACGCGGGGACGCTGCGCAGGAGAAGACTTCTAAAGGTAAGAGAAGAACCAGCGTTGATTGCCAATGTATAGCATTCTGCCAATCAACGCAACACTGGTTCTGCATCGAATCTTAACTTCGAACAGCTAGTAGTACTCGATCGAGTACGAGTATTTTGAATACCGTAGTATTCGATCGAACACCTACTCGATTGAGTACTACTCGCTCATCTCTAGTTATGACTGCAGCATACTCTTTGTGACCACTGAGACCCAATCACATGACTCAGTGGTCCCCGAGGGCCAGTGACGTTACCCAGGGCGCCATCAGAGGTTGGTAGGATATTCAGTCGTTAACAAAACAGGCGTCCAAATATTTTGAATATTTGTGAAACCATCGTCAATCTCTAATCATCATATAAATTTTAAATTCTACAGAAAAACTCAATTTCATACAGACTCATTCAAAAACTTTATTTTTTTAGACATTGGTCATATAGTGGATATGTTACTATACAAAAATGACCCTCCTACCTGTTCATGAACTTTTAGACTTCAACGTAAGATTCCCCATAGTCTACGTTCTCAAATCACGGATTGGCCGCCTGACATGTGACACTGTAAAAAATCTAATACCAATCCCAAACCCAAAGCAAAAAATACGTGCGAACTTAGCTGAGCGAGGAACTTTTACTGCACATTTAAAATTTTCGTGCATTTTTGGCACTTTCATGAATTTCTTTACAAATACTTTAAGAAACAAAAAAAAAAAATTACCAATTAATCCAAAAGTGCAATTTACATATATTCATCGAAAAGCTTAAACATTTCATTCTATTAGGTTTAAACTTGATTTTCCATTTTTACTAATATTGGCATTAATTGTATGTTTCAAATTAGCCATATTATTGTGTAGATGTCTGGAATGTGTTGTTAGAAGAACAATGTAATCTTTTCTTTCCAGACCCGTCCATGTAATTATTACTGTCTTATCCGAATATCCTTATAAACCTCTTACAGTTTTGCTGCAAATATTTAAATGTTTCTTGACTTGTTCCGATTCTTAATATGTTATAATGAGACAATCAGAAATAGGACGATTATTAATGTTTATAATACTTTTAATAAGTTTGACTTTCGATTATATTTTTGGAATCAGGATTCAGTTGTGAGCTATACCCTTCATTTCTTGATGTCATGTTTAAACATGACCTTTCAGTATGTCCAGCTTTGTTAATATCTGCAGAATCCACTGATTCCAGCACAGTTGGAATTTTCCCCCACCATTCCCGAGTAATCAATGCTATTAGTTTTTGTACCTGATATGCTATTTAATCTCTCTACTGTCAGGAGGGCGGTGTCAGGCAGGAGCAGGCAAAGGGTGTCATTGTGAGCTCTGATACTGGCTGCCTTTGATTGAAGTCCTGAGTCCTTGTCTGCTCCTGCCTGACACTACCCACCTGACATTACTGAGCTTACGCTTATTGGGTATCAGAAATCACAGTATTGATTGCTCAGGAATGGTGGGGGCTAGAGAATGGAATGGTGAATGGAGCTCTGAATCACACCCCCTGACTGACACTGCCCTTCTGACATTACAGGGCTTAAGTAGCACATCAGGCACCAAAACTACCTGCGCTTGTTGCTCAGGAATAGTAGAGAAAAAAATCCAAAACTCAGTTGTGCAGTGCCTATACACAGATTCTAAAAACATGAATTAGTGGAGGTGGTGAGAGGTCCTCTTTGAAGGTTCCGTCGGATGTTTTTATCAATCTGAATGTGATTTATTTTTTGTTGACTACATCTAACTCCACTGGAAAGTCACAGGTTAAATTCTTAAAGGAGATGTGTTAAAGGGGTTGGCCACTTTTCGACCAATATTGAGAGGCAAATGTTATTGTTTATATAATAATAAATTGTACAACTTTGTACAACAGTGGTGATCCCCCGGTGTCCTAGAAGAGCAAGCCAATCCCCTGGGCGCAGTGCATTTTCTTGGGCTCTTGGGAATTTTATATGGGGTGACCATCACATTTTGTGTGATAAACCACAAAAAAGGCACGCCACACAATAAATAGCAGGTATTTCTCTAGTCTCCACCTTTTCTGAGCAATCAGTGCTGTTAATTTTGGTGCCTGATATGGCACCACCTCTGAATGGATAAAGTCAGAGCTCAGAATCCACCTCCTTGCCTGACCAAACAGTACAGAGCAGCATATGGGGGTCCAAAACTAACAGATTGCTCAGGCATGGTGGGAGCTATAGAAAAAGCATCCCTTATTAAAGATACAAAGAACTAAAGTTGGTGGAAGTGGTGAAAGGTTCCTTTAAGCAGAATAGAACTCAAATAGCCTTGCAACCACTTTATTGAGGTTTTTGGTTCACAGTCTACCAAGGACATACTAAGTATGTTCATTCTCTGTGGTTTGCATGGGCTTTCCCAGGTACTCCAGTTTCATCCCAAACTCCAAAAACATACTTATAGGTGAAACTGACTTTCTATGAAATGGTTCTAGTCTGTGATAGGGAAATTAGATTCTTAGGTGAGTGATGACAACTCCTGCATTATACCATATGATAAAAAATATTTAAAAAAAATTGAAATGTCAAATAAAATTCCAAAAATACGTTTTCCTACAGAAGGCTTTAATAAAAATTCCACCAGCCCTGAATGGAAACCAAATCCTTTTATTCGCTCTTATTCACCTGTGCATTTTCTATCAGACTTGATAGTGTATTTAAATCCAGCAATTCTTGACAAAAAGAGCAAAAAAAAAAAAACTTCAGTGCTGATTGCTGAATATCTGGACCTCCCAGTGCAAACATTAACTGGTTGAGAGGCACTATGGAATGTAATGAAGGAAACAATACTGGGAAAAAAGCCAAAAGCTAAAACACTGGCGCCGGGAACCAGGGGATTTGCTTCCTAGTAATAGGAGCTGAACGAGACCCAGCACTTTTGTTAGACTGGAAATGGCATACTGTGATCCGTAACTCAGCCAAAGGGACTTTAGATGGAGAAAAAGAGCTGGCACAATGAACCCTCCATTGCTTTTCATAGTATTTTCTAATACGAGAAGAAGTCAACTGCTCGCTCGCGATAGCCACGTCGAGCTTCCAAATAGCCATTGTCGACATAGGCGGAATTAAAAAGGAGAGATCCCCAACATGAGGTTATTGACAGGAGGTCCGGACGGGCTGACAGCTGCGAGAATTTTTACAGTTGAAGCGTAATCCCCAGTAGCAGGAACACTCGATCCTGATGGTATTAATTCTGTTTGGAAATGTTAAAATAAGAAAAGGTTACGAGCTAAGGAAGAGACCTGATTCTTCTTCTTCTTCTTCTTCTACTTCTTTTTTTTTTTTTTTTTTTTTTCTCAAAACAAAGGCAAACCTTGATTCTTCCCTGGTGTCCTTGAACTGTCATCGCCAACCTTTTGAAACCGTATCTGATTATCCGCGTGACAATTAATCATAATTAAGCAGGCTGGAGATTTGGAAAGGTAAAAAAAAGAAGGTGTCTATAGATCTGGCTCACGTCCTAAGTAACCCCATTCCCTTTTTGGCTGGGAAAACACTTACTAAGAGCCATAAAGCAGAAGTGTAACAAAAAAAAAAAGAAAAAAAAAATGTCACAAACGTCCCCGTTCTTTTTTCTTCTCTCTCTTGGACACTGGGATACCTATCGAGCTCCAACACTTGGATTCATTATATTTGTGTTTCTAAGGGGAAGGAAGGTAACAAATTACCCTACAAATGCCAAGTGATTTGGATCCAGTCTCGTGGACCAGATTTTTACAATTTACTACAGGAAAGCGTTCCGTCGGTACGTGATGCCATTGTGTTATGGATCACAGGAGGCTTCTTTTTAACCGTTCGAATTAGAGTTTGTCTGGAAGTTATAAAGTAGATCTGACTTCAGGCAACTTATTGGTATCTCACTGGTAATTCATAAGGACAATTCAGAGAGTAGGGAAAAATAGACTCAGATTATAGGGTTTTTGTAAAAAAAAAATCTAATTTAAAATTTAGCATTTCATAAGTTTTAATATTTCAGATTCTAGGATCCTCTAATACAAGATAAGATTATATTAGTAAATGATAGATAGATAGATAGATAGATAGATAGATAGATAGATGATAGATAGATAGATAGATAGATAGATAGATAGATAGATAGATGATAGATAGATAGATAGATAGATAGATAGATAGATAGATAGATGATAGATAGATAGATAGATAGATAGGAGATAGATAGATAGATAGATAGATAGATAGATAGATAGATAGATAGATAGATAGATATGTAGGAAAGGTAGATAAATAGATAGATAGATAGATAGATAGATAGATAGATAGATAGATAGATAGATAGATAGATATTGCACAAATAGCCATTGCAATAATATAAATGGGAAAGACCTCTGATGATGCTGCAGTACATAAGGGTATGTTCACACAGAGTTTTTTGCAGAACAATGTTTGAAGTGCAATCCACCTTAAAATCCATGTCAAAAAACACCTCCCAGCCTCCCCATTCATTTCACATAGAATCAAATAGATTTTTCATCCCTAGCAGATTTTTCAGCCTTGTGATCTTTCTTCTGGTGGATTCCACCTTGCAAAGCCAATTGAAATGATCGGGAGGTGGAAAAAATCACCACATTTTGTAGATTGTGATCCTCATATGGGGATATATGATATAGGGATCACAATGTACATTTTTTTTTCCTATCAGTATGTCTTTGAAGAATGGGAGGAAATCTGCACAAACACGGGGAGAACATCCTTACAGATGTTGTTCCTGGTGGGATTCAAACCCGGGACTCCAGCACTGCAAGACTGCAGTGCTAACCACTGAGCTACAAACTCCTTGCATATGTTGTTCCTGGCGGGATTCGAACCCAGGACTCCAGCCCCTTGCACCACGGTTTTTGAAAGAAAAAATGGCAGAAAGTGTTCCACCTTCCATTCACTTCAATGGGCTTTGCAAAGCAGAATCTGTTTGAAAGGTAAAAAATCTGCTGAATCTCATTGGAATGAATGGGTGCCTCCAAATAACTCCATGTGAACATACCCTAACAATTCCCTAGGCTAAAAGTAAAAAGTAACCCCGTGATTTCCAGATTTCTCACGTCTCACACTGTAGTGTCGGAATGTAACAAAAGTGCAAATATATTTCCATACTGTGCTACATGACAAAGTGAATGTCATCACTCGGTGAAAGGCAGGAGAAAATCTGATGTGACTTAGCATTGCATATACTTGCTGCATGATCGACCATGATTGACTGAAGCCTGAATGAGCTCACTGCAGAAGTGGCGGCTCCTTGTATAAGTTGCTCTTCATATCAAGACACAGGCAATTTCGGGAGTGAATTACAGGTGTCTGGAATCATTAGGTTATAAATAGTGTAACATGCTTGTGAAGTTAGAGACAGTAGAGAAAAAAAAACTATTGCACTGCTTCTTGTGGCCAGCTGGTGGCAGCGGCTAGACAGCTTATGCCTTTGGCTGTTTTGCATTAGGTCCTGCTTGACACATACGTGATATTAGCTATTTTAGCATAATAATAATTGATGCCATAAGTATATGCTTATGTAAATTATTCCTCTTTACCTGTATACTGTGCATAGAAAACATGTGTACAGAAGTTGGCATATACCCTTGAAGCTTCTCTACAGAGCAAAATTCCTTTAGGTGATGCACTACCAAAACAAGGTCCTCTTTATAGATGTGTATTCTGTATTCTGTGAAATATACATAACCACTTGCTTAGCATTGAAAGTAAACTCTATACACATGTGTTGTACAAGCACCTTGACTTAAAGTAGTGTACAAATGTATTAAGCATCATTATTGCTTATCACCACTGCCACCTGCTGGACAAATGGAGAATTTGCTTGCTTGAAGGAATTAACACTATAATCAGCATCTCCAATTTTGATTCCTGTCTTAATAATTAATAGTAACTCACTGAAATAATTCAGTAAGTAAAAAGTTAATAAATTTCAACCTAGGTTCAATAGTATGTGCCCCTAATAAAATACAGACATACTTTTAAAAAAAAGTATACGTATACTCTATTAAAAAAAAAAAAAAAATATATATATATATATATATATATATATATATATATATATATATATTCATGTTTGAATGCCAGAAATCTAAAAAAAAACTTGCAATTTTCACTATGTTTTATAGATGGGTTCCTAGGAGCCCTGACAGTGTCATACACTATGTTTTATAGATAGGTTCCTAGGAGCCCTGACAGTGTCATACACTATGTTTTATAGATAGGTTCCTAGGAGCCCTGACAGTGTCATACACTATGTCTTATAGATAGGTTTCTAGGAGCCCTGACAGTGTTCTACACTATGTTTTATAGATAGGTTCCTAGGAACCCTGACAGTGTCATACACTATGTTTTACAGATAGGTTCCTAGGAGCCCTGACAGTGTCATACACTATGTTTTATAGATAGGTTCCTAGGAGCCCTGACAGTGTCATACACTATGTCTTATAGATAGGTTTCTAGGAGCCCTGACAGTGTTCTACACTATGTTTTATAGATAGGCTCCTAGTAGCCCTGACAGTGTCATACACTATGTTTTATAGATAGGTTCCTAGGAGCCCTGACAGTGTCCTACACTATGTCTTATAGATAGGTTTCTAGGAGCCCTGACAGTGTTCTACACTATGTTTTATAGATAGGCTCCTAGTAGCCCTGACAGTGTCATACACTATGTTTTATAGATAGGTTCCTAGGAGCCCTGACAGTGTCATACACTATGTTTTATAGATAGGCTCCTAGTAGCCCTGACAGTGTCATACACTATGTTTTATAGATAGGTTCCTAGGAGCCCTGACAGTGTCATACACTATGTTTTATAGATAGGTTCCTAGGAGCCCTGACAGTGTTATACACTATGTTTTATAGATAGGTTCCTAGTAGCCCTGACAGTGTCATACACTATGTTTTATAGATAGGCTCCTAGGAGCCCTGACAGTGTCATACACTATGTTTTATAGATAGGTTCCTAGGAGCCCTGACAGTGTTCTATACTATGTTTTATAGATAGGTTCCTAGGAGCCCTGACAGTGTCATACACTATGTTTTATAGATAGGTTCCTAGGAGACCTGCCAGTATTCTATACTATGTAAAAATTTTCTACACTGTTTTAATTTAAGTTGTGGTTCGTACCTCAAACGGATTAGAGACGTGAGCTGTGGATCCCCAACAAGGAACGAATCTTAAGTTCGATGTGTAAAAAATGGACAAACGGATGGACACGCACTAAAACCATATTGTTGTATTTAACATAACTAGAATGTCGGCTATAATATCGTATTCATCAAAAATAAAAGAGAAATGACTGGCTTTATGAGATTATTTCTTTTATTCATACTTCCTTTTGCACATGGGTCTAATTTGTCCAATTTACGATTAGCTTTAAGTAACTTGATTTTTTTTTTTTATTTGTTTAGGAAAATTGCCATTTAACAATTACCTTGTATCCCTCCAGGTATTCCTCTGCAGCGCGCTGGTCACATGGTTTTTATTATAAGACCGGAGTGCAATGAATACAGACCTGAAGTGATTTTCAAGGAGATTTAGCCGTCCAAGTTAACCTGGGTATGTTCTCAGGATGATTAAATAAGGTTTCATGACTAGAACAGTCAATCCTGGCATCTCTGCGGGATTTCGAAAGCATGTACTGGAGTTGATGGTGAAACAAGAATTTAATACGGGCATGAATTTCACTCATTACTTTTCTACAGATGGTCTTGGAGTGTGACATCATTATGTGAAACACGCTCGGCAGACTTTCCGAGGCCACTGTTTTGCTACATTAGAACGAGCTGCAATAAGGGACACCCCAGGAAATGTTGTGTTTATCATCTGCATATAATGAATTTCATCAGGCTTGTTCTAAATCACTCATATCCAGGGGGAGGAATACATATATTTTGGGATATTTGGGCTGATTAAATGTTAGATTTTCACATACTTAGAAGACCTCAGGAGATAGATTAGCACTTTAAGTAATGTGGAAGTTGGAGATATTCACAAACTATCTACAGTCGAGGTTAGAAGTGTTTTTTTTTTACAATGGAGGTGGCTGCATATGGAATATGGAAGTGTGCGGAGCAGATGTGGGAGACACCAAGAATATAACTCACTAGTGTTTGCTTGGTGCAGAAAAGCACAAAAAGTGTAAAAAAAAATCTCACCATTTTATCCCCAATCATCTTCTTTCCCTTGAACATATTGTAATCATATTTGTATCCAAGGAGATCCCCCACTTACCACTCCTCCTCCCCTCCATACTGTGTCCAGCTCTAAAGCAACTTGCTGCAGCAGGAGCCTCCCCCCTGTCTGTAGTGCAACAAACAGATTGTTAAGCTCCACCCCTTGGTACCTCTTGCATATGACCATAGAGGTTTTTACTGTCTGCAAACACTAATCCGCAATCCGCAACAAACATGTCCCCGTGTCATCTACAATTAGGAATCCCAGGTCATGTGAAGGAGGCCTAAGTAATGTATAAGATATTGTAAACTATGTACAGTCAAGTTAGACATGTATGTTTTTGATTTTTTTTACAATGGAGTCTGGTATATGAAATTGTACAGAACACATGTGGGGGACACCATGAATATAAGTCTTTTAGGTTCATAAAATGCAAAAAAAAATATCTATTCTCCTTCATTCTCCTATTTTTAGAGAAGTAGCTTGAAGTTCAATGCTAAATTTATAAAGGGGCCCCTCTTTATCCTGCGCCATTTATGAATTATGGGGCCCCCTTAGGGTCTGCGCCCATTAGCGATTGCTACTGCTGCACCTATTGCTACTACCATGCCCCTGCCTATTTTATATCATATTGCAAATGAAATTAAAAATGTATAAATAAATTTTCTGTTTGTCCCAGGAAATAAGCCTTGTCTCCCATTTCTTCCTCACTTTCCTGTGTCTGACTGTATAACCGGTTGCAGCAGGAGCCTCCCCCCATTGTGCCCTGTCTACAATACAATAAACAGATTGTTAAACTCCATCCCTCAGTTAAAGAGGTTTTCTCATCTCAGGATTTCAGCTGTCCTCCTGTCTCCTCTCACTTCCACTTCCTGGTTTTCAGCTCATTCCAGCTCAGAGCTCTTTTTTGCTCTAAACAGCACAGTTATCTTTGGATTTACTTACAGAGATAACAGAATCCCTGCTCAAGAAACTTATGTCGCATTTATCAGTGCTTAAAAAGTGAAAGTAAGCTGCAGTGTGAGAGGGAAGAGAAAATTTAGACCGAACGGAGAACAGGTCTATGACCTAGGCAACCAGCTGTAAACCTACAAAGTGGATGATACTCTGGTTAATCCCATATCCATATTACAGAAAACAATCTGCAGCAGAAATGCTGCAATTTCAAAAACGCTGCAGCAAAAAAGCAACGCATTTCCAGTGCGGTCTTCTCTGTAGTATTTTTTGCCAGCTCACTACGTGGGGCCTTAACTTTGTAGAACTTTAGTCTATTAACTTTCCAGGGTAGCCATTAATTATTGTAAAATTCACTCTGGCCAAATCCAACAGATTTCAGTTAACACTTTGTCAAAAAGTATGACAGGAATCTATGGAGTCCATTGGCATTACGGATGAATTAGGGCTGTGCTGCATATTTTCCATACACTGGTGGTCCTGTCTCAATCTATTGGCCAGGGGACATTAGTTTCATATACCATTGCCACCAGGTTTGTCGAAAGCAAAAAATTCCTACTGGTTTGTGAGATCATATCCTATCCTGAAACTTGGCTTCCAATTCCTTGCTGATTTGCCATACCCTTCGCTTCTTGTCACTGGAGCTGTGGCTTTGCTATGCCAGCATCCACATTAGTTTAGGATGGCATCCAGTTAATTTGGAATTCATTCTTGAACACAACCCAGGCAAAACTGCGACGCGGTGAGCTGGACTCTGATCCATAACCATTGTCACAAACTGAGTATCGAAATCTCGTTCTTAGATTGCAAGCTCCCGGGGAAGAGGATTTCCTTGGATCCTATTGTCTTTCGGTATGTGTATTCCATCCATGATTGCCTAAGCTTAGAGTTCAGTGCACTCGGGTATGTACTAATATAAACATTGCTGGCACGCCGCTATGGCATTCTTCTGGGAAGAATGAAACTACAATCACTGCTTCATTATTTTGGAATTTGGGAAATGACTTCACTTTTTATATAGGCTTCCATTTATTACGCATGGTAAACATTTACAGAGTGACATATGTATTTTCCATGAATCACTATAAAAAGGTGTCGACCTCCTACCTTCTCGTGATACACTTGGCCTCTGGAAACAGAAGCTGGGCAGTTGTGCTTTGGTGATGCAATAGCAAATTCATCGAATATCTGCTTTTTTTCCCAAAAACTCTCTCCCATAGGTGTTGTCTATTTTTGCAGCTAAAGTGAGTTGAGCTGCAATACCAAAAAGAGCCTTTAGACAAGAGAGGTGCTGTTTCACAAAAAAAAGACATTGTTTTATATTCTTAGACAATCTTAAGACAATTTACTGCAGTAGGAGCCTCCCCCCATTTGCATAATAACATAAATATCATTAAATCCCGCCCAAAAAAGAGATTAACCTCTGTAATTTCTGCAGGATAATAAGTAGAAGATCCCTTAGGCTGATGGATAATGATGGCCGGCTTACCGTCTATTGACTCTTATCCTTTATTTGCCGGTTTAGTGTCCCTTTAAGCAGTTACAATACTGTTGGTCAATTGCAATATATAGCCTGAGCACTGTCTGCATGTTCCTAAGTATGCCGAGTTACTTTACAGCGTCTTTCTGTGTCACTCCGGTCGTCGTCTTCGGATTTCACATCATCACTGTATCTTAATTTACAATATATCACAGTTAGTGCTAAGGCCTCCATTATTAGGTTACTGTGTAAGAAGCATCTGAGAAGCTGGCAATAAAATGTTATGGATCAAAGATGAATTTTCTTCATAGTTCCCTGACCTCTAACATTTTGTTGGACTCCTCAAGTTTATAAGCTATGTAATAAAACAGTGCGGTAAAGTCACAATAAGAAGTGTCTGGGAAGAAACGGCAAAACAAAATAATGAGGGAAAAGAGGATTTATGTCAAAATTTCGTCAGATAGAAGAGTAAAATATTAGAATAGCAAAGCAATAAAAATTAATATATTCAAGATAAATGTGGTTTTGTCTTTTATCACTTTGCCATTTGATTATTTTAGATATTTTATTCCTAACTATTAAATTGGTGAAAGTATTTAAAGTGGACCCTTCTATGTGGATGGCTCAATAGACACTGCTCCATTGATTCTGGAATTTTTTCTCTAGCCACCACTTTTCCTGAGCCGTTGGTTTCAGGACTGATATGTTAGGCAAGCGCTATATTGTCAAGTGGGTGGTTCTGAGCTGGGGCAGAAAGATAAGGACCACCCACATGACAGTAGAAAGCCTAATTAGTATACTGGGTTCTCAAATCAAGAACATTGATTGCTCAGGAGTGGCGTGGGCTCAAGAAAAAAATCCAACTCTGCCCAAATCAGTGAAGCAATACCTACTGAACAATGCAAGGAGTTGGAGTTGGTGAATATTCTGCTTAACAGGATACAGGATAATACACAGTAATATATTATGGAAGTAGACACACTTAAGCTGAGAAGAGAAGATATACTAGGAGTCCAGAGCAGCTAAGGAACAGAAGAAGAAAGAAAGAAGGAATTCATAATCATAATCATTAGTTCTCTGTGCGGAGTGTCTTCGCTTGGTCTGATGTAGATTATACAGCCTGATCTCGGTTGGAAGGAAGGACTTGTGATAGCTCCTTCTCACACTTGGGGTGAAGCAGACGGTCACTAACAGTGCTGCCAAGTGCCATCAAGGTCCCATACATGGGGTGATGGGGTGGGATTTGTTCTCCCGCATGGAGGTCACCACAGACAGTATCCTTCTGTCACCCACCACCTGTACTGGGTCCAGGGGGCTCCCCAGGACAGAGCTGGCCCTTCTGATCAGCCTGTCAAGTCTATTTCTGTCCCTGGTTAATATACTGCTCCCCCAGCAGGCCACACCGAAAAGATGGCTGAGGCAACCACAGAGTTGAAAAAGGCCCTAAGAAGTGGCTCTTGGACTCCGAAGGCCCTCAGCCTCCTGAGCAGGTAGAGTCTGCTGTGGCCCTTTCTGTGCAGCACATCCAGGTGATCAGCCCAGTCTAGTTTATTATTGAGGAGCACACCCAGATACTTATAGATCCTGACTATCTCAGTGCTCGTCCCTTGGATCTCCACCGGGGTCGGAGCACTTCTCCGTTTACTAAAGTCCACCACCATCTCCTGGGTCCGATGGAGTATCCATAATGTTACAATGATGGCTGCTATGGGCCTGTCATGGGTCCATATACCTCTAGTTTGATGTGAAGATGCTCAAAGTTTTTTTAAACGCTCTCATAAAAATTGTCTCCCCAACAATAAATCTTAAGTTATTATTGGCCTTTTCAGGTAAGGTAATCCAGAGGCACCTGGCAGTGGCTTAATCACCCCTCCCTATTGAAAACACAATGGCTTGACCCATCTACTAGCTCTCATTCAGAGGACTGGGGCAATATGGTAAGGTGAACTTTTGAGATCTGTTCAGATGGTGCGGTGCTACATGGTGTCTATCGCTCCTGTGGTGCTGTGTCTGTGAGCTGGTGTGTCCTGAAGCCTGGGGGCATGGTCTGGTGACAAGGGTGTTGCCAGACCACTGGGTTTCTCCCCCTGTAGGCTCTGTGTTGCAGTTGTGGTGGTCACTGTGCAGCGCCGCACCCAGTAGAGTAGGGACCCACTATAAAAAGGTCATTGTGAAGTGGCTAGTGGGCTTATACACCTTGATCAATATGTATACTAAAAACCTCATCTTCAGTATTGTAGAATTTGCACTAGCTCAATGTATAAGACTAGGATATGTGGGCCATGTCTTTCGTTTTTGTTTTTTTTTTAATATATTGTATAAAGCGGGAGCCTGGAAGAATGTTCAACTTTCAGCCAATGGTTATCAAAGGTATATGGTCAAAATTTTACAGCTTCATCTAGTATTTGAGACAAAAAATGGAAAGTTCAATGGAATGCTAGTTTCCTTATATGACAATACACTGTCTACCAATAAATATTTGGACATCTGTGGTCTGAGCAGCAATTACAGCCTCAACTCTCCGGGGCATGCTTTCCACAAGTCCTTGTATGACGGCTAGTGATATTTTGTTCCATTTGGCTTGGAGAAGATAGGTAAGTTCTTTCACCAATTTTGGACGGCTGTTGCACCCCTTAATTCGGTGATCAAACTCATCCCAGAGGTGCTCAATAGGGTTCAAGTCTGAGCTCTGGGCAGGCTAGTCCAGTTGGTTAACCTGATTGTCACTGTACCAAGCCATGGTAGACCTCGCTACATGACGGCTAGTGTTGTCATCCTGGAAGTAACATTGGTCCGACTCATAAAACCACCATAATTTAGGAAGCTATTTTAGAAGTTATCTAAAATAGTGCAATAGGCGTCGGCGTTGAGTTTACCATGCACTGGGACCAAGGGTTCTAGTCCACACCAGGAGAAACCCCCCAGACCATAACTCCACCTCCGCACAACTTTACTGGGTGTCCAAATCCTTAGTGTATATGGGGACATATGGGTTTGCAGGTCTAGAAGTCCTTAATACACTCCATAGGGTCATCTTGAATAATATTCCATTTTTTCCCGTTTTTGTAGTTTTTGGTTTTCTCCTCACTGAATTCAGTACTTGTTATTCTTTTCTTTTTATGATTATTATTTTTTTTATCTCTAAAAACCACTTTTCTTCCCAACCCTGAATTATCAGGCGGCTCGCGGTTCCTTTATTGTAGATTTCTGTTATTATAACCAATGGCAGGAGACACCCCATGTTACAAAACCAACATCTGCTGAAAGTTTTAGCCTTGGAAGCCGCTCTCAGCTTGCCTTTCACTCCTCGATATATTTTTACATTCTGCTCATGTAAATATATTTCACTTATCAGACTTGCAGGTAAAACTGTTAGCTACAATTTCATGGCAGAGTACCACCGCTGATCCCATTGAAAGCAGTTTGAAGCCATGTTACTGTTTCATATCCTTATTGAGAGAAGTGGGAGAGCTTTATGAAGCTTGAGTTTAATCTCTGCTACAGATTTATGCGGCAAAGTTCACCAAGCCTGGAAATGCTTTATGCTATTTCTGCATTTTTTCATGATCTGACAGTATTACGATACATGTCGAGGTCCCGAACACATAACGGCTTCTGGCCTCAGCTGCCGAAGCAATAAAAAAACATTTGGAAGGAGGAAAGTTTTTTATTATAATTTCCAGTTTTCAATGAACTTTAAGTAAGGCAGCTAACTGCCTTTTAGGTGCTGTTTTCACATGTGGAAGCGTTCTGCTACATATATTACTTTTTATTGGTCGTAACAACCAGAAAGCACAATTCTATAAGAATTCAAGCTGACATATTGCTATGGATGAACTATACGTAGCTTTGTTTTTTATACTCCGTGGGGTTTTCCAGGTCGAAAATGTTTTTTACTCTACAGAATAAATGAAAAAAGATTCAAAAAAATAGTCACCGATCCTGGTAACCTTTGCCCCTCCCACATCTATAACTCTTGCCCCTCCTATTTTTTTGTCGCAGACCGTTACTTTAGATATGTGTATATTCATAGGGTAAATGAATATCCCCCCCCCCTTCCAATTCCACCCCATAGATGTAATCGGATGAATAAGATTCCTTGACAAGCTTTTGGATGCCACGTTACAATGTTTGGACTAGGTTTATCTTTGGTGAACCCAGACCTGGAAATTGTTTCAAAGTCTCAACCACCTATTGATGTTCTCTATCTATCTATATTTTTCTAGGGTTTCCGAGATACTCACACCAACCATGAAGGATGACTTTGGTTACAATGTTTTTCCAGCAATTTTTGGACTAGGTTTATCTTTGGTGAACCCAGACCTGGAAATTGTGCAAAAGTCTCAACCACCTATTGATGTTCTCCATCTATCTAGATTTTTCTAGAGCTTCCGAGATATTCACACCAACCATGGAGGATGACTTTGGTTACCTAGAATTAAAACTTAATTTGGGGGGCGACGTTCACAATTGCATTGTTATTTCTGTTTCCAATGCAGACTATGGTAATGTTACATGATTGACACCAACATTGCCTGACAGATCCCATTGACTTTTAATAGGGTCTTAAACCGCCCATTATTATTTTTTAGAAAAACTTGCGCTGCATGTACCTGCAATTGTTTTACAGCAAGTCTGAGATGTAGGTTCATAACAAAATGTCTTAGGCAAATATAAACTGAGCCTTATAAGAAGACATTAAGAGGCTATGGCCGTAACTTTACTTTTAAAGGGGTTGTACAGTCCCAAAAAGATTGTTCATACTGATGACCTATGCAGAGGATAGGTCATCAGTATGTGATCTGTAGGGGTCCAACACAAGGATCCCATGCAGAATGGCTGTTTTGACAGCCTCCAGGTGCTGGAAGTTACAGGGCAGGGCAGGGAATTGATAATATTAGTGGTGTAGCAGCCACGTCCACTGCATAACAGTGGTCCTGGGCAAATTGCTGAGATGCCACTATTACTTGAATAGGAACAGTCTGTACATGCCCCCCATCCACTACTGTAACTTGCAGCATCTGGAGGGTGCCGGAACTGCTGATCTGTACTGGGTCCATATGTTGGACCTCCATAGATCACAATATACAATTGCAATCTATGGGGGCCCAACAGATGGACCCCCATAGATCAATTTTCTACTACAATTTTCTTCTACAAAAAGTGGTGAAGGGGTGAAAAAAAAGTTCTGGGTGTTCCTGCACTAATGGAATGTGATATGAGCCTGCACTATTTCTGAGGTTGCCTTGAAAATACCTTTGTTGTATCACAACTATTATGCCCCTATAGCATAGCATATCTTAGAACAAAAAAGTTCAAAACATTTCTGAGCCATATACAAATTAGTGTTCATGTTCCTGCTGGACCTTACAAGTATCCTGGCGAATCAGCATCAGAACAGCATGCCTTTCTATGATTGACATGGCTGACATCGCACACAGAATCCACAAACTGCTCAATCTCTCGCGCATGAACATTATAGAACCTGCGCATGCGCGATGTGTTTGCTCCCTTCTGGACAGAGAAATCAACATTAGCCCCCAAATGACTAATGACATCAATGATCTGACTGTTATATAAGAACCAAAATTTCTTACAAAAATGCCTATTTAAAATGAAAATGAATAAAATTAGTTAGATTAATTCAAATAATTAAAACAAAATAATCAGAAAAAAATCATATAAATAAAAAATAAATAAAATTAGAGCATTGCAAACCCTTCTACTATCCATATGATAATATTCTGAAAGCTGGAGAAATTTAGCTAATCGTATAAAAATTCAGACTTTTTTTTTTAGATTTAATTTTTTTTTCAGTATTCCAGACCTCGTATAAGTCTCTGCACAGGAAGACTGTTACAACGAAAGACTAATTCAATTAGAAAACTATACAGGAAAACTAGTTATAATGAAGCGGTGACGGGGAGAGTAAGCCATCATCTTTGACTGTTTCATGTTAAGGCAGCAGGAAGTAGATTTTAGCGAATTATTATCATGCTACACGCTGGAGATTGCTAATTGAAAATAAGTGTCTCACTGACTCCATTATTAGATTATGGAATTGTTATTTTCAACTGGAAATGGTGAAATCCATCATGATGGCCTCGCATATTAGCAGAAGGAAACTGTCTAATACGCTCGCCTCTCCCAAATACATAATGGAGCAGCTCCCATAATATGACTGGACGCCATCTAATGGTTTCTTGGTACCCATCTCTTCAGCTGTGCCATCAGCATTTAATCCAACCATTTGTGACAGGGTTAACACCCCCGGCCATTTCCTGCCATGCCTCGCGCGCTGACTTCTGTGAGCTGCTGTGTATTTACCAACGCCCAGTCTGCTGTCTTTACAATCAGATTATACCATTAGACATAGACAATGAATCCCTGTAATTGTTCTAATATGTTCCCGCACCTCAAAAGTATTAACCCTTCCCTGGCCAAGGCTTCCCAGACTCCTCATTACCATATGTAACTGGAAACGAGTTGGTCAATCTATGATAATACACAATTTACTCATGTTTTCCATTGATATACTGTAAATAGGAAATAATATGCAGGCAGCAATAAACAGGCGTCATCGAGTGGTAGAATGTTGGGTTGGCTTGGTCAGGATAAGTAGAACAAGATGGCTTACTATGTGTTTATCTAAAGCCGACAGTTGGTTGGGTCTGCAAAAATTTGGGGCTCCCCTTTGGGTATGACTACACAATCCGATCTTATCAAGTGGCCACATCACCTTTTCAGATGTGATGGGCGCATTTCCTTGCAGCGTAGGACATTTGCCTGTTCTTTTGGGAGAACAAGATGTTACCCCTTTCTCCTCTATTGTACTGCTACGGTCCCTGTTCCTTCCAGTGTGGGAATGGCTGAACTGGAAGTGAACAGGATCATGTGACTGCTGCAAACTTAGTTATGAATAGAAATGAGCAGAAAACAATTTTGTTACAAATTTCCAAAAGTTTCAGATTCGGTGAAACTTTTGGGATTCATCATCTCACTGTCCTAGGAAAACTTAGCAGCTATGGTCCCCATTCCCTCCAATGCCGGGACTGGCTGAACTGGAAGTGAAGAGGATCATGTGACTTCTGAAAACTTAATTGTGCGTAGAAATAAGCAGAAAACAATTTTGTTACAAATTTCCAAAAGTTTCAGATTTCGGTGAAACTTTTGGGATTCATCTCTCACTGTCCTAGGAGACCTTAGTGTCATACACAACTTATTAGCACAGTCGAGGCGCACATACTTATTTGGACTGTATCAAATCCATCTAACTGGTCCAAAAACAAATTTCAGGAAATTCGCTCATCTCTACTTGTGGGACAACGAGAGACACGACCAAGCCTATAAGCTTAATAAAAACGGTTCCTGATCTTTGGACTTTTCCCCATATGGGAACTTTTAAAAACACATTTGTGGATGTTTATATACTGTCTGGTAACATTACATTCAACTTGAATTTCAGGTTTAGTGACCATTTATAACCAATTCTGCGAAATGTTCTTCCTCAGACACAGCACGGCTTAGTAATGAAAACGTACATTAGCGCATTCTTACAGAAAACACGCCAGGCAGTATTGTCCAGATCCGCAGGTGCCCCCTCGCTAACCGATTCCTGAAAATATAAATTGTTTATGGCAAAAATATTATGTTGCATAAACAGTGTTTGGACAATGAACCATAAAGTGTAACCTGTATATATTGCACAGGACTTGGCCGGCTTCCCGGCATCCTAAACTTTACAAGCAGAACACATGTAGTCAATGCGCACAGAACTAGTTCATTTAAATCTGATCAAGGCTATTAAAATGTATGGGAAATGTACAGATCCACTGTATGCAGCCCTATATCCACGTCAGAGGGCCTATGCGATACTATGCAGGTTCCTAGAGAAAGTTTGAAACCTGGATGTACACGGTATAAAACTGGTGTGCCGATTGGGGCGCAGCTCAGCTCTGCTACATCCAGCACCAGATAAATGTTCTGTAGGGTCAAGTAAAAGAATTTACTTAAGTTTTGGCAAATGTAACTATATCATGAGACTCACAAGATGAAAACACTTTGTGCCTTTATTATTTCACGGCTGGGCATAATATTATACCCAACACAATCTTATGTCCAGGAGGAGTCCCAGAAATTCATCTGACTATGGATATTGCTGTATCTACCGATATTTTAGGTATGATGGTTATTTGGCTTAGGAATCACTTAAAGGGATTTTTCAATCATAGATACATATCCCCTATCCTGATTGAGATAAGAGATGGCTGGAGGTCCAAGCACTGGAACCCCCAGAAATCAGGTGACCAGGAGCCCAAATGTCCCGCTCCCTCCTCACTATGAAGGTAGTGCCACTGCACATGAACGACCAGCGATCCACTCACATCTATAGGATTCTGGAACTGCAATCTCTGGCAACCCTATAGAAATTAACAGAGGACTGGTCACACAAGGGTACTGGGAGGATTCAGGGCAACATTTGGGCTTCCGTTCTCCTGATCATTGGGGTCCTATCGATCACCTCAAGGGTCACCTCACTTGGGGACCAGCTACAAAGAATGTCTCCCACTCTGGAAGACCTGGCCTGCATTACATGGACAGTCTTACATGGGACTGGTTTAATGCCGCTTTTACCTGGACAGGTATGTAAAGTAAACACCTTGCTTATTGTTAGGGAACCCTTCCAAAGAGAACAGTCCCTCTAAAGAGGACCTTTCACCATTCCCACCAACTCCAGTGCCATTCAGTTGATTTGGGCACAGATGGAATTTTTTCACTAGCCAATACCATCCCTGTCGTTCCCAGCACCCAATATGCTAATGAGGCTCTCTACTGCCAAGTAGGTGGTCCTCAGCTGGAGAAAATAGTCTGGGACTACCCACCTGATTGTAGAGAACAAAACTGGATTCTGAAACAATACCGATTGATCAGGAATGGTGGGGAGGATAGAGAAAAAATTCCAATTGCACCAGAATCAGTGGAGGAGGACCTACTGAAGTGTTCAAAGAGTTGGAATTGGTGGAAGGTTTGGGAAAGAGCGAAAATAAATTAGTGCAGGCAAGAAGCGGAGGTATGGTCAATCTGATCATCTGAAAATATATATTCATCGAACCAGTTCTTACCTGCATCAGATCTCCTACATTAGGACTCTACATGATTTCAATGTATTGACCATACCAAGGGGTAAAAAATTGAGTTTGAGTTTTTGCTGAAGGGGGACTCTTCGATTGTCCTCCTTGACATTGAACATTGTGGGTCAGATCATCTACAAAAATAACTAAATGTATTCATTCACCCTAAAAGTCTTGTTCTTAGTATAAGGCCCCCGAAAATGGGTCAACATTCCAAAAGATAAACAATCTCGTATTCTTAAGTCATCCTCAACCAGAAACCAAAGAAGTGGCTGAAGAATATTTACATTACACACAAAATCTGCCTGCTTTTGTCCACACTTCCGACTTAAAAGGAAGATGTGTTATACTTTCAATTCAACAGGTTCCATCAAACAGAAGAGAAAAACCTTGCTCCATTTCTCACACCCCCTGTAGGCTTTGAAATCAGGGTTCAAAGTGGACTTTCTGAATTGATAAAAACCCATAGGTCTATAATACATCCCTAATGGAAGTCAAACAGAGCACCCAAGAGATAAAACATGTTGGACTTACCCTCTGTTCACAGTAGGTGGCTGTGTATAATACATATTTTATATTTACTGGGGAAAAAAAATCTAAAAACAAACAACTAAACACATCCTCCGTGTTTGTTCTGAACTATACAGGAGCTTTTGTGAGTTTACAATATTTCAAAGCCGAGCAAGGAAGTGGGAATGTCAGGATCAGTTACATTCCAAGCTTGTGTGATACAAGAAAAGAGGAGCGAGGAGATGCCGCGCTCCGTCAATGATCTATTCTTTATATGTTAAACAGTATGTGGCATCCTCCTTGCGTTCTGCTATTAAAACCGGCGTGAATTTTTTCCTTTCCTTTAATCCATTTTTTACTAAGCTTGGTTTTATTTTATGACCCATAAACTTAGACAATATATTATAATCATGGATACAATTTAATATCGGCGATCGGTATACTTAAGGAAACAAAAAAATTCCGTAGCTTTCTTAAGCATGTCAAGTAGGCTAAGCGGGCTTAATGGCCGTTAGTAAATTTTACTGCCCTTGTCAATAACTTTATAATATACTGGTCTAGTTAATAGGTCAGTAGAACATTTTTATATGGGGCCATAAAGTACTGTATTTACTCAAAGCCGGCTAATTTCTAAAGATAATGAAAGGAGGTGACGATAAATGGCGCCGCTAATGTTTTCTAATTTAAGGATCCATTTTAGGAACAATAAATAAATAAGAGAAATCCGACGGCATTTATTATTCTATATGGAGCCCCCATGGTTAGAGAAAATTCTCGATGATAGTAAATACCGAGCGGAATGTAAATATAAAGCGTGGGTCCACATAAAAATGGAGGACATTATCTGAGTGACAGCAGGTGTTACAATCCACAGCTGAAGTCACAATTCTGCAGCTTCAGAGCTGAAATCATCCAGTAATTCCATCCTCGTTTAGTGGGGGCTTAAATAATGCTCCTCTAATTTGGGTTGGGCAAAGTAGGAATGTGGCTAGGGTAGGATGGGAAGAATATGTATAGTACTTTGAGTTCTGGGTGAAACAAGGCCACTCTATCTTGGACAGGATATTAAAGAGGTCTTCCAGCACCAAAGGATAGGTCATGATATTAGATGAGAGGGGGTCTGACATGTAGGACGCCTGCTGATCAGCTGTTTGAAGAATTTGAAGCGTCTGGACCAGTGTTGCAGCCTCTTCACTGAAAGACAAACACAGTGCCATACATTATTTAGTGGCTATGCTTGGTATTGCAGCAGAGCCCCATTTACTTGAATGGGACTAAGCTGAAAATAGTCCATGTGATCTATGATCGCAATGTCCCTAATGTCATGTGAGATTGCTTCAAACAGCTGATCCCAAGGGTCTTGTGTTGGACCCCTACTGACCTCCAAGTACTGACCTAGCCAAAGGATAGGCCACCAAGATTACAAGATGGAAACAAACCCTTTGGTGTACAGGGTTCAGGCAGAATATTGAATCTTTGCCCCAGATGAAGCTGTCTTTATACAGAATACAGACACAGCTTGTTTATACAGAATGAACAAAAGAGATACTAATAGGTGATAACTGAGAAGATGATGAATGATAAATGACAAAACTACAGTATTAAATTGGAATACAATTGGACTCCTTAAAAGGGATATCCACCTTCCAAAAATTATCTGAAAATACACCCACAGCAGTGATAAATCCTCACTGTTACCTTGTGCTCCCTTTGCTTGGCTTTATATTACTTGCTGCTCCTTGTATCACTGTTATTTACATGCAGTGAATCTGTAGGCAAACTACATTTCCCAGGATTCATCCTCCTGCTCTGCGTTTGCTGCTTACAAGGGGGAAAGTGACCAGCAAATGAAACATCACAGCGTCATGTGACCTTAGATAAGGCAGTGATTTATTACTTGTGATTTTATTGTAGGGGAGAGCAGAGTGAGAGCAGGCAGATGAATCTTGGGAAATGTAGTCTGTCCACAGATTCATTGCATGGAAATAACAGTGATACATGGAGCAACAAGTAAAATAAAGCCAAGTAAAGGCTGTACAAGGGAACAGGGAGGATTTAGCACTGCTGTGACTAATTTTTAGAAGCTGGATAATCCCTTTAATGGACACCATGACGAAGACAAGGATGGTTTATTGCTGTCCTTGCCTTCTGAATTGTTTTATACTCAGAACTCAATGAGCACTGTTTTTATAGCTATAGAAGCCGTAACCATCAGAAGCCAGGAATTACAGGAGCTGCTGAATCCTAGTGTACTGTATACACAGATGATCAGATATTACTATATAGATTGATTAAAAACCAGAGACTAGCTCAGGATTGTACTAGTATTTTTTGTAGGAAATACGAAATCTTAATATTTGCAGAATATATGGTCATATCTAGACTTATACAGTGCTATAAAGTCCATTGTATACACAGTATACAGAACCTTTAAGTACATCCCCAGTTCTTCACATACACTTTCTTCTAAGACCTGAGAATGTAGAATAAAACCAGCAGCAGGCAGCGTGTCTCAGGGAATTAAAATGGCTACCCATGCTTTTCAATTGCTTGTGGTTAGCAGCATAGCCCCTGGGAAGCAAGTCTCTCTTGTAATATTATAGAACAATATGGCAGTTACTGTGGTGTATACCGTGTATCGAAATTTTTCTCATTCACATTAACTGAGATCCCTAGGCCAAGGAGTTATGGAATTTGTTTCAGTCTGTTCAGCGTTCAATTTAGTTTGACAAGTGAACAAATGATCTGTGCAAAATAATAGCTACTGAGGGACAAATAGGGATTATGGCATCACCTTATCATGCAACCATCCACATAAATAGATCGCAAACCGTAAAACATTCAGCACACACAAAGTATTTCTTAAAGTGAATATAGGTGCAGCCAGCAAGCCTTGAATTTGCTGCACTGCGTTCCTTATCTAATTTTTTCCCATTGCAGGCATATGTAGCGTAGCCCTAGAAGTGGAACAGCTCACAAAGTGAAGGGATGATGTCTCGTAACACAACACATTTTCAGCCTTTGATTTCTGCCAAGATGCACCACGAATTCACCAGTGGCCATGTTGAGGATCCACATAAAGTTAGCCACATTGTCAATCAATGGATCTAAGATTTATCCATGGATCCATGCTAAGTGAACATGAACTAACTACGCCACAAGTTATTTATTTCTCTAAAGACACCAAAAAACGGAGTCGAAAATTTGGCGAAATTTTATTGGCACGGGATTCCGACTTGACAAGTATTTTACTGTATGTATCATAAAGCAAAACTGGGGATGGTAGTGGACTAAAAACAAAGAAGAATTCCGAAGAACATAGAAAAATTCTTGACCTCGTGTGTCAAGTTGTTAAAAATTCTGATTTGTTGCAGACATTTCCATCTGAAAATTAGTTCCACTCATGTGAATGTGGTTTATCGTACGGCAAGAACATGAAAGATAACTTAGATTAGGTGGAAACCAATATGGCTGCCATGACTGTAAATGGAACATCTAAGCTTATAGATGTCCGTGGCTGGTTGCTCGTGGCCAGTGATCTACTTATAATGACAAGTTAATCGCGGTGAATAACCAGGACCAGGTTAAACCAGTCACTGACAAATGTAAGCTATCATTTACTGTTTACATCATATAGCTCTTTCAAAAGTAGGTCATTGACCCCAAGTCACTGTATCCGGACCAATATCATCTTGAGTGATCCATGCCCCAGACGATGGTGCATATAGGGTTTCTCATAGTCATCGATCTTCTCTACAAATTACAGCTGCCATTGCCTGGTTTAGAGGTTACTCTTGGTCATTAGAAGTAGGTTAAGAGATAAAGAAGGGCCATCTATTAAACTAGCAACCTACCAGGTAAATAGTTGGTTGCCATTTTGATCCATGCACCAGAAAAAGGTCCAGGTAGCGTTGCTCATGGTCATTGACCTACTTTTTAATATAGCTCAATGACTGTAACCCAGAATGTTATGTGACCTCGGGAGCAGAAATCCGCCAAAGGCTTAGAGGTTACTCTTGATCACTGGAAGTGGGTCAATAGCCATGAGCAAAATGGCGACCTTCTATTGAACCAGTAACTTACAGTTTTTGCTAGAATCTGAAATTTTTGGAAATGTGTAACTTATTCACTGGCTATGAAATTGAAGACAGTTTTTACTTTTCCCATGACATACCATAGCTATGGCTCAGGAATGGCATCTGACTGGGCTATATACCTTATATACAGTAGGCTTCGCATCCTCTCTTATTCTTTTTGGGCCAGAGAAGAGTAATTGTGATTATTTCTAGAAATCCCGTTGAATCTGATATTATCCGAGGAGGCTGAAGATAGGTTTTCTGCTCCTGAGGTCACGTACATTGTTCCTCTTAAATATTAATCAAGGAATGGAACCTTTTATGATAAAGATGACAAATGTTCTTCTGCTCTAGCTAAAGGAGAGATTGAGCACGGGATGTGCAGACTCATACCTATTGATCCGCAATGGTGACTGGGATCTGTGCTTTAATGACGGAAATAAAACCTCTGATTAATAGACCGTAATGGCGTGTACTACAAAGACTTTCTGAACTATTGTGCTATAAGCTGACATTACTCTGAGCTTTGTTCTTCTGGCTACAGATAATATATGAATATCCTCATTTCTAATTATTGTAGTTTTAGAAAAATCTTGATGGATAATGGGAAGAGTATAACTTGCAAAGTATGCGAGGCTGCAATTTCTTTGACATTTAAGTTCTTTATACTGTATGCCAAGGAACATGCCGTCCCCATTCTTTTAGAAGTGGGTGATGTGCCTTGGCCATAACATCAGCTGAATCCACCAAATCCAGTAGAACCTTGTGTGTATCAGAGGTGGGGCAAACTTCATTCAGGGTAAGAAAAGGATCCGGATCAGGCATGTTGAGTTATAACATGTCCAGTCCTTTAATAGAAAATAGGTCAACCTTGGAAGAGTATGCAGCAATTTATTGACCTCTCTCCATCAAAAAATGAATAAAAACCATTGAAAAGAAAAATACTAGCCCAAATCGAGAATATTAGTATTGTTAGATGCATTTCAGAGACAAAGTGAGAGCCAGTACTAGATACACTGATTTAAATGGTCAACACGGTGCTGTGTGTCCAACACCCCCCTGGCCGCACCAACTCCAACTCCACAATGGTGTTCACCAGAGCCCCAAATGGTGGGGATGGACTTAGCCGCACTGCTAGTCATAGCTGTACGGATTGGGAAACGCCAAATACACAGCGCACAACAAATCATGGTAAAACAGACACTGGGATCTCCTACCAGCAGATGTTTTGGGTCGCAGTCTAGGTCTAAGGATCCATAAGGCTGAGGCTGGTGGTTAGCAGGTGGCAGCAGAGAGTAAAGCATAGTTGTAAGGTCTGGGTAGTCAACAAGAGGGCAACGCAGTACAGAGGGAAATCCAAAGGGATCGTCAGGCAGGACAAGTCAGTTACAGAAGCGGTAGCATAGTACATAGTGGTGGTCAGGAAGCAGAGGTCTAGAAGCAAGGGTCATAAACAGGAGCAGGCAAGGCCAAAAGTCAAGGCATGGGGTCGGAAACACAGGCAACTGGATAACAGGAGAATGTTTACTACCAGGACTTGAGGTACAACTGAATATCCAGCGATGGTCCGGAGCAAGAGACCTTAAATAGGCTCCGGCACACCGCTAGGTCGAAAACAAAAGTCCCACATCTGGCTCGGGAAGAGATTGGCAACTCCCACACATCACTGCAGAGGTTTTGGCCTGCCTCCCGAAACCTGGAAGCGGGGACTTGGGAGCATAGTGGGGAGAGAGCCAGCAACCTCCACACATCACTGTGGAGGTTCCTGTCCTCCCCGTAACTGGTACTTTTCAAGCTCTATAAAGATGCTAATGGGGAAAAAAACTGAGCATCCTATATTCTGATAGAAAAACTCTAAAAACACCACAAAAATCCAAAATCCAAATAATCCGGTATAAGCAATGGTTTTAGGAAGGCATATCACAGTGATGCAATCCATAGCTCAGTAATTGATCAGCACCTGAATCTGCTATGTACATGATGTCTCGTAATCTGGAATTTATGATGATCCAGTATCTGTTGGTTTCCATTGGTGACGAATTAAGGGACTTGTACTTTATTCCCATCCATTATTAGACAGCAATATGCCCTTGCTTGATAGGGTATTTCTACTTTCTTTAATAGGCAATAAAGAGTTTGAGACAGTATCTTTATCACCGTGCAACGATGAACACACGGCCAAGACTTTCTAAATCTGTCAAACTATTGATGATGGACCTACATTTTCATTCCTGACTTTACGGCGCCATAATAAAGCGAAATCATCTCTAATAGTTTATCTAAATATGACCTCTTTAAAATGTAATTAGGTTAATTTTTTCTCATTATTTCTGTCATCTAACAAAAAATTCTGGTAGCAGTTTTTAGAGTTCAATCATTATTAGACTAATTAGTATTCATGAAAATATCAGGGCATGGAATGTTCATTCGGAATTAATTGGAGATTCCATGTAGTGCCCGGCCTTGCTTTGGAAAATTAACCCCATGACTCTGATAGCAAAAAAAAGTAATGAGTTTAAAAGACCAATGTTCAAGGGTGGAAAAGGTCATTGGGGTCCTCAAAATTACCAATACCCAATGAGAACAGCCGCACCGAAGTTTTCTGGATAGCACTGTGAGTGTGGAGCATGGGGATATACTGTATATGCAATTCGTATTGTCAAGATGTCCTGTAAAAAATTGGCTCCTCGTTTACTCTAGGTGACACTAGAGAGAAAGCTTTCTTACAAGCTATTTTGCATACTTTTCCCAAGAATCACTGGTTTTAGGGCAGAATCTGTGGATGATATTGAGGAGGACTCCAACCCGAAATCAGTGGCAGCTTATGGTCAGATTCTGCCTCCTTTTGTATTCAACAGGTGGAAGAGATTGGTGAGGGACACTAAAATTAATAAGCATCCTGCATGATCTTGCCGCAAAGGCCGTCAGGCTCAATCAGTTTGAGACTCCTTGTTGGTTAGGCCAATTCTTTTGGGCAGGAAGCCAAGACAGAATGCAAATGTTTTGCACCCCACCCCCCCACCCCCCATTTTGTTTAGTAAATCTCCCCTATAGGATCTCTCATATACCAAAAATGAAATATAAAAAGGTCTACTGTGGAGAACTGGACTTTTATAGAAACTTCAACTTCCTTAGTTTTCCTCTTGGTTCAACATATCCCCAAATGACTGACATAGAGGACTATTTATAGCCTAACAGTACTTGTATTGTGACTTACAGCTTGTTGAGGGTTCTGCTACCATGTTGGGATATTGTATGGAATTTGTATTGTGAGTCAAAGAAGTCCTTAGTCAAATTAAGGGTGGCCACGTCCTACATGATCCATCATTCATTGGCTTACATAGTGTAAATTTAGACAGATAACAGTTAAGCTAAGCAAAATTTGTCAGAAAATCCACTGCACATGTATTTCAATTCAAAAAACGTTAGCCCAAATTAGATGTGCCACGGATGTGCCATGGATGGAGCTGATAATAGTTACCAGAGATATACAGCCATCTAATGCTAGGTTCACACCTGCGTTTGGGTTTTCCTAAACGGACCCCCCGTAAGGAAACCTAATCCTGCGGAATCCCGTGAATTCCATAGACTATAATGGGATCCGTTGGGTTTTTGCTCGAAAAGTGCGGTAAATGCAGAGAGAAAAACGCTGCTCGCGGGACCATTTTTAAAGCGGAATGGGGAACAGAATCCCTAGGTGTGAACCTAACCTAACCTGAACTACAGAACTCATCTAGGTACTCTAGAATTCAGCTGCTCCTACATGTCCAGACTGCAAGACCGCAGGCTGGAAGGAGAGCCGCATCTTCCCATAGCTGTGTATAAAACACTCATTGACCGCCATTTCTACAGCGATGGAAAAGCAGGGACAGTAAAAAATTACCATCCCTGCCTTCTCCCTTGGATGTCCAGTTGTTCTCCGGTTGAGTCGTGGCACAATCTACAGCTACGTCTTTGCAGAGATAGATGCCGAATTCCAGGATGGATATAGTCAATGGACGGTCAGTATCTGGCTAAGACATGGACCTTATATCCCAAATTTCTTATACACTGGGCTAGTGTACTTGGCACTTTTCTGAATTTCGAGCCTGACTAATGATACGGATTCGGGGTAAGAAATGCTTCAGGTTATTAATATTAACTATGTAAATAACCGGCAATTCTTTAGAGGGCAAAGGGAACTTGTCTCTCATTTTCAAAGGCTCGGCTTTACTTAGTCAAAACTAATTAGCTGTGATTTTCACATAAGGAATAAAAAATAATAATCGCATTTGCTTTAAACATGTAAAACAGCTTCGAAACGCAAACTTGCTTTTCCAGAGACAATTTTAGGCATATTACCAAGTTTTTAAATATGTACAAATTATACCCAAGATTATTTTATCATACAACACACATGAAAGGAGATGGTTTTGTTAATAATGAGGGAATGTTTTTATATCAAATATGTAAATAGGAATTTCGTGTTTGAACTGCGCAGTTTGCGTCGTGAACTTGCTGCGTGCCAAATTCTAATCACTTCGATTACCATAATGATCTTATTCATGGCAAAGTCGAATAATATTGGATTTCTTAAATGTACGCTACTGTGTTATAAAAGCACCAAGTTGCAGAATGGCGCTATTATACCGCGGGGCGAAATGTCTGTTTGTTTATATTTTTGGCTTGAAGCGCCGGGAAACATTAATAGAGCCTTTAAAATCAGGGAGGTTTGGGAGTAAATCCGAGAGGTGATGATTCATGATGGATTTTGTATCGCAAAACGAAATTCTAATCGTGTCTATTACCATAATGATCTTATTCATGGCAAAGCTGAATAATATTACGTTTCTTAAGGTCAACCATTGAAATAATTAACCAGTTGCTGACCGCCCGCTGAGTATATATTATATGTCCAGTGGTCATTATTTAACTCTATAAGGACGTATTGGTTAGAGATGGGTCCCTTATTCATTTCGGGTCCAACAAGTTTGGTATGAATCAAAAATGAAATTATGATACTGTGGGACACTCTTCAGAGTATAATAGGTGGGGGCCAAGGGGAGGTGTAAAAATAAAAAAATAAAAATGTATGCTTCCATTCTCTCACCCCTTTCGGAGATCCTTGTGACGTCAGGTGCTCTCTCTCAGCCTTCTCAGTGACATCATGCCCTCAGGCCTGTTATTGGGCCACAGTGGTCACAAGAACATGACGAGCATCATGATACCATCATGCTCAGCGTGCCCATGTCACCACTCAATTACAGGTCTCAGCAGTGATCCCAGATGTATGCCATCACCAGGAGAGCTCCAGACACCTCGAGGAGGACCAAAAGAGAAGAGGAAAGTTGTTAAAGTGCGGGCCGGAGCCTCCGCTCTGATGCATGGAGACTGCCGGCCCACTCTGCTTCTGGCGATTCCGCTCCGTAAAGGAGGAGGGCTGGAACCTCTGCAATAGTCTGTGGGGAATTCTGGCCTACTCCTAGGAATGGAGCCGGTGCTTCCAGGGGGTCAGGGGGGTCAGCAGTGGGCGGGAGGCTATTTAGGTCTCATTCTGGCTCCGGCCAGCCGCTGGTTATTCAGTTTCCTCTGGGATCAGCTTACCCCATGCCTCTGTCCATTCCTGTCCTGCTTCTCCTGCCTCCTACTGTATTCTTGTGTTTTGGCCTCCGTGTATGACCCTGCTTGCCTCCTAGACCACCTCTCCTTGATCTGTGATTTGGATACCTTGTGACCTCCAGTGTATGACCCGGTTCTTCTCATTTCTCTTTTGCTGCACATTCTGTTACCTCATGACATCCTGTGTACTGATCCAGCTTGTTTGACTACGTCCTGACTACCCCTGGATTCTGCGTGAATTCCTGTGTACCAACACAGACTGAATGATTTTCCTGCAGTGCTTCCACCATCCCCATCTGTACTGCACTCAACTCTGCTGCTGACCAGTTTTTCCTGTTTCTTCCCCCACTTAGGTGAGTGGTTTTTCGGGTTTTCTGGTTCCACTGCAACTTGCAGTGTGCTGTGTGTGTGACACTCTCTGGGCTGCTGCAGTTCTGGGCCCCAGAATTTACCAAGTCCAACTCCACTACCAGGAGCTCTGGCGAAGACCTCTGGGGCCTGGTTCTGCTCTGGTTTGGAAAGCGTTGGACTCTTAGTACCGTTTTGCCTCAGTGTGCAGGGGATTCTGGTTGCCCGGGACTAACTGTCCATTGTTATTTCATTAGGTTTCTTACAGAAGGTGAGTATCAATTTTTAATTTTTTTTTTTTTTTACTTCTCCTGGGTCAACACTTATACTGCAAGTGGGGGGGGAGCCCCCGAGCGAAAACCTAATCCACTTAAAAATGCGGTTACCCACGGAAACCCGCATAACCCATAGACTATAATAGGGTCCGCTGGGTTTCTGGCCAAAAAGGGCAAAAAATATAGAGAGCGAAGCGCTGCTTGCACTTTACAAGTGGAATGGGTAATGGAATCCCCCCAGTGCAGAGAACGTGCAGGAACTTTGGGGGTTGGGTTTACTATAGTCTGGCAACAACCTATGAAAATCGTGTAGGAGAAAGGAGGCGGAGTGACCTGGTTCCACTCACATGACCCTGGAACCACCAAGTACAATATAAACAAAACCCAGAGGAAGTAAGTAAATAAGACTCCCTGGACAACCCCTTTAATAAGAGGCAATTACTGTGACCACCTGTCAGACAGCGATCCCTATCTCAACCTCCAAGTAAGACGTGGAGGAAAGTGAGATATTCTTATTAACCGCAGTCATATCTGAATGTTTCAGGTTTTGATTGGAGATTGAATGTAATATTAATCCTCATCATTGAATGCATCCATCTTACCGACATCTGTCATGTTTTTAATGTCCAACCCGATGAGCTCATTAAACAGTCGGGGATCATGCGCTGACAAATACATTTGGTGTGTACGGCGCGATTGAAGTGGTCTACCCTTCCATAATGGTTGTTAGTGTAATTACACAAATGACACAAATGATCGGCTCTTCTGTCACTTCCAGTAAAAGGTGTCATCTAAAATTAAAAATAATAATCAGCAAACTAGAGATGGATCTTCCGAAGCCTCCCAGAGCTAATTTAATTTCTGCGCACTGGATTTTCCCTTTTAAGCAGCTGAATCTCTTTTATTTTATACTCACTCCCTTGAAATGATGTTAAAAAACATTCCTCGCACTCCGCAAATATATTACAGAGATGAAGGAAATGGTTTAAATAATTAGATTAACGCTAGATGTGTGCTCTGAACCAAAAGTGATTTACATCCAAGTGTCCGGACTCCACTTCAATTACTTGTGTCTCCAGTCCACGACTTGTACAGTCTAATTTCACCAGAAAATAAAAAAAATGCTAGTTTCTCAATATCAATTATGTATTTTGTAGAAATAATAATATGCAGTGCCCCCTTTGGTCACAGGTCTTAGGTAGTATTGCAGTTTTGTCATGAGCAAATTCAAATTAGGCTCCCTGTCTACTCAATTGGGCTGACGGGCTATGCAGAGAGCAAGAGAAAGCTTTTTTACTTCTTTCACCTTTCTCTGTTTTTGTCACTTTCTTGAGTGGGGACGTAGTTGAGGGACAGGGATAGATTTATTATCATTTAAACCCATTGATGCTTGGTTCACACTAGCATTTGGGTTTCCTAGAAATGGAAACATTATCTGCTCAAGAAGCTGTTACCCACAGAAACGTTCGGACGCCATAGACTACAATGGGGTATACTGGGTTTCAGCCTGAAGTTTGCAGTGAGAAAAGTCCTACTTGCTCTGTATATTGTAAGCCGAATGGGGATAGAGTCAAAGAATGGTCAACGAATGGTAGCCACAGCCTTACTGGCATAATTGAGCCCTAAAATCTAGGACACCTGTATGCTGAAGCCAAACTCGATGCAGGTATTCAATTGAGTTGATGGTATGCTTGATTCCTAAAAAGTAATGAAATTGCTAGTTCAGCAATTTCCTAGTATGCAGCAGGCAATTGGCAGGACTAGCAGGTAGCAAGTAAACAAGCTACCTATAATCCTATATCACTTTGGTTTGCAGAATCTAAGACTACCCCAAAGGATTCACCAGAGCCTGCCGCAAGGTTGGATGGACTTTTGAAGCTTGGACCCAGTACTAGGAGTGAATTCTGAGAACACAGAACCTAGAAAAATAATGCAATGACAGGCACTTGAATAAGGAAAGTGTCAGATTAAAATGCCTTGCCTCAGCCCTGGATCGGACGCTGAAGTATAGCCCTGATTTTTTCTGTATCTCAAGCCATGGACTGAACAGACCCAGCCTTAGTTTGACTGGTATGCATAGCAACCCTAAAGTTACAGCCATGTATCAAATGCAGATGTCATACGGAATCTCTCCCAACAGCACTATGCAGAAGAGAATGACAATGGCTGGGAGGAGACATGGAAGCTTAGGATAGGTCATCCTTAAGATAGGTTTTCGATATCAGATCAGTGGGGGTCTGACACCTGGTGCTACTACCCATCACAGCTTCTGCTTCACCAGTCGTGTGATGTGATGTGATCAGTTGTGTGATTTATCGGTCACACTGTCAGTTTGCAGCTCACTCCCATATGTAATGCTATATGTATACAACAAACTCACTAAATAGCTTTTACCTAGTCACCTGGCTTCAAGATGAAATATTTATTAAATATTTTATTAGCTACTATGGGATGTGATCATCTCTACTGTACACAGATTAAACTTCCCTTCACCATGTGATGTCTATACACCTTAAATACCTCTTTGCCCTACATTCATATTACAGACAGCTATTCCAAAAAACTGCCCTATACACATGCATTCTTCATTTGGGCAAGTGTGCATGTGTTATCCATGGGAGAGGGAAAACAAAAAAAAGTATTGGTTGTTGAAATTGAACATTCCTAAGAATCAGAAGGAACTAAAGACATTGGAATACTTTTTTGGAGTTCTTGTCCCTCATCAGTAGAGGGCGGGGTACTAGTTGGGTAGATACAGAAGGGTATTTAATTTCCTTAAAGGGGTTATGCTATGAAAAGTATCCATAGGATAGATGATAAACATCTGATCGACGGGGGTCTGACTGCTGATACTCCCACGATCCTGAAATGGGGGGATAGATGTTTTTCCCTGTTGTGCGTTCAATCTGACCGCAGTCACATGGAGGACAGTGCTCCTATTGACTTGTCTGTTTCAATGTATTTTAATGGGAACACCGGAGATAGCAAAGTATTGCAAAGGGTAGCAGAGGAAAACATCCGTTTTCAGTATCGGTGGGTGTTTCAGCGGTCAGACCCATATAGATGAGATAGTCATCCTCTCCTATGGATAGCGGGAGATCCAGCTGGTAGGTCACATCTCATAGATTGACAAGCATTGCTTCATGGGAAGGATAGCCACCTATAGGTGGCAGTAAAGAGACGGTGTTCTCCCTTTTGGAGGAGAGCTTAAGTGCATACTTTTTCCCATGATGCATTCCTTTTCCAAACCCAATGAGAACCAGTGACCCCAAATCTTTGAGTATGTCCCATTATTATGTAATAAAGACTACAGAAAAGGAATTCTCCTCCCCATGTCCTTGTTCTCTCCTGGCATAGCATAAAAGGACTTAAGGGGGCATCGTCTTCTATATTCTAACTATGAGGTGTGGTGACCCGTCTGTCGACTCAAAGCTTTCTATAATACTCTTCGACACAGAACATACTTTCTACAATATTCAACAGGAACATTTTTTTTTATGTGCAGATCATTTTTGACATAAGGGTATCAATTATTTTTTTCCCAGAATATGTTCTATTTCAGAGGTAATCCGCTGGGAGAAATATATGTAAATGTGTTATATTGAGTGTTTATGCCTGAGTACATTTGCCCATCCTTACCATAGGGAGCTGAGCGTCTATATCCCCTTTTATACCTCTACATGTATGTGAACCCATTCAAGGATGTGATTAGGAGACATGGTCTATGATCTCATCAGTATATGATAATTCCTATATCTTTTCTGCCCTACTGAGGAGTTATGGATAAATTGATGCAGACACAGCACATAGTTAATATCAAATTAACTGCCTTGCCAGAATCGCTATCAACATACACATATGCATTATTTAATTCATACATTTCCTACAGATGATAAGAGGATGCGATGCCAATTAGACGGCATTGTTAGAGAGGCTGTACAGCAAGAACATGCCCAGATTATTCTGCAATATCTTAGGCATTAGATTCACCTCCCTTTGATCCTTATCTAGAAAACCTTGCATTAAATAATATAACGTGTATAATGTAAGCTTCTGGAGAACAATGCTGCTTTTCTGGTTGTTAATAAGTCATCGGCATTCATTTATGTTACATGAAAAATGCAGGGAATGCTAAACAGAGAGATAGATGACTGATAGATATGAGATAGATAGATAGATAGATAGATAGATAGATAGATAGATAGATAGATAGGAGATAGATAGATAGATAGATAGATAGATAGATAGATAGGAGATGATAGATAGATAGATAGATAGATAGATAGATAGATAGATAGATAGATAGATAGATAGGAGATAGATAGATAGATAGATAGATAGATAGATAGGAGATAGATAGATAGATAGATAGATAGATAGATGGGAGATAGATAGATAGATAGATAGATAGATAGATAGATAGGAGATGATAGATAGATAGATAGATAGATAGATAGATAGATAGATAGATAGATAGAGTGAGTAGGGATCAGTTCACACAATGGGGGTTGGCAATGACACAGTTCACACTGTTAGTGGCTTTCAAACTCCAAGGACGCTTTATTCTAATGCTTCAGCACAAAACAGCATACAAACAAAATAAACCTGCGCCTGTCCAGCTCTGACTATACAGCAGGCACCTCACTAGCCCAGTGCAGGGCTAATACCTGGCACCAAACACAGGAGCAAACTGTCCATAACCCACCCCAGGAGCGCTCTGTCTCTCTCAGGCTGCAAACCTGTCTGCCCTCTCCAGGCTTCCTTCCCCAGTAATGATCAGGAAGTCTCACCTGAGAAGACCTGGGACCAGATAAAAACCCAGTAGTGGACTAAAGGTGTGGACTGGAAGACTCCAAGTACCAACCTCTCCTCCAGTCCAGGAAATCCAGCCCATGTCACTTAAATAAAGAGCCTGAGCAGACTATGTTCTGCTAAAGCCACATATATCCTTCTGGATTTCCGCTACCTTGCCTGGCTGAGGAAACCAGGTGACATCTACACCCCGTCCATGATTATACCATACACTTTACCACAATAGATAGATCTGTTTTGTTAAATTCAGTAATATAGATATATTTGTTAGAGATGAGCGAACACTAAAATGTTCGGGGTTCGCACACTGTTCGAACGGGTTTCGAACCCCATTATAGTCTATGGGGGGAAATGCTTGTTTCAGGGGTACGCAACACTCTATCAAATTCTACTTACCAAGTTCATGAGTGAGGGTCGGGCTGGATTCTTCTCCCTGCGCAGCGCCCCTGCGTCCTCTTCCGGCCTTGAATTCACTCTGCTAGTCATCGGGCCTGGGCAGAGCCGACTGCGCATGTCCGCACTACAAGCGGACATGCGCAGTTGACTCTGCCCAGGCTCGATGCCTGGCAGAGTGAATTCGAGGATGCGGGGACACTGCACAGGGAGAAGACTTCTAAAGGTAAGAGAAGAACCAGCGTTGATTGGCAATGTATAACATTCTGCCAATCAACGCTGGTTCTGCATCGAATCTTAACTTCGAACAGCGAATGGTACTCGCTCATCTCTAATATTTGTTTATCAATGACTCACTGGCATATATGAAAACATGAGATATATGTTATAAATGAGACATATGTAATATATAATATATGAGATACAAATACTGTCAATAGATATGAAAGATAGATATCATATAAATAGAATTCATAGATAGATGACATACTCTACATTATCAGACTTTCAAAGTTTTGGAGAAAAAACACAAACTTACTTCTTTTTTCCATGGGAGGTATATGCAAATCTGTCTCCCAAGATGTAAATAGGGAGATAACTTTTCCAATTCTTGTACTTTCTCTCTCTAACTAGAGAACTAGGTTTTATTAAAAACAAAAAAGGGGTCCTTCTTTTTACATAATCCGCACCACTCTTGGCCATGGGTTGTGTCTGGTGTTGCAGCTCAGGCTCATTCACTTCAAAAGAGTGGAGCATCAATACTAGACATAGCTAAAGATGAGAAAACGTGTTCATAAAGGGAAAACAGTCTGTAAATTTACTAGGTTTGACTGTGCCCAAAAATGTTGGGATTCTCCACTCACGAATCACTATTATACTCTGGAGTTTCTCCATGTCTCAGAGTATAATAAGCAGAGGCCCAGAAGAAGTGTGGACAAATAGCAAACATCTGTACTCACCTGTCCTGGTTTCCATTGTGGCATTTGGATTGTATCCCCATCCTCTTCAGGCCTCTTCATGTTAGAGATCCTAGGGGCCCACCTAGGCTAAGACCCAATCGCCAGTTTCAGAAGTCCCTTAGGCTTTCTGATATCATTCAAAAGATCAGAAGAGGCCCAAGGAAGATGGGGACCAGAGGTGTAGTTATAGGGAGAGCAGAGGTAGCAATTACTACTTAGTCTCAGATCTCGAGGCATCTCAAAGTCCATGTACCACATAAAATATACCACTATTATAAATGGAACATAGTATTTGGGACCCCATTTACATTGGAGCCCAGGTGCTCAAGTTATGCCAAACTGGATTCTGCAATGGAGCCCAGAAGAGGTGAGTTTATGTTTAAGAACTTCCCTTGGGCCTCCACGTATTACGCTCAGGGGTCTGGAAAGACCCAATGGGTGAACCTTTTGAATACTCACACCCAACACTAGAAAGCGTATTAAAGTTGAAAAAATTTATATGGTAGAGCTATAAATAAAGTTTACCCTAAACTTACTTTACTGTATGTATACGGTGTATATTACTTTTCATTCAGTTTTTCTTCTGTTGGAGATAAAACTTTTCAGCCTACACTTCTCTAAGTCTATTCAACTACAAATTAAAATGAGGGAAGACGTTCTTCATGGGTGCCAATGCCAATAGACTCCATTTGCAGAGACGGGTAATGTATGCACCGGAATATTCCGACTTCATATAATATAATGCTCACTCAACTAATAATGAGTTTTGGTAAGAATCTTGAAAACAATTCTGATCATCCAGAAATGGAAATGAGGGAAGTCACAGCTCATCCGTGATTAGGAAACATTTATTCCTTTTCTGAATTAAAAAAAAAAATCTGATTAAATAACATTGGAAGCAATGAAGGGCATTCAATGAAGCTTTCTTGGAATGGGTCCCAAATTTTATGAACATCTACCATGCAAACTGTCTCTACGAAACCTGATGGATTTTTATCTGTTTGGAATTATAATTTAGTCCTGATTCCGAAATGTTATTTTCTTATTTCTGGAGTGGAAATTGAAGTTGGATATAGACTGCGAGCAGTAAGAAGAATACATTATTACCTAATGTAAAAAAGGGTTCCATGGCCGCAGTGGGCATCAAAAAATGCCACCATGAAACTTTGTGAAATATTGAAAAAAAAAAAAAAAAAAAACATGAAAAAAAAATCTTTTCCAAATTATTGAAATTTGCCAGGTAGGAAATCAAGGTGGATTCGGAAATTAAGTGGAAAATAAGTGACAGTTCGTGTAATGCTAGGATTTCATATCCCTAACTATGCATCTATAAATAGGGTAGACTTCACTTCAGAAATTCTAAGTTATTGAAATTTTTATAAAAGCAAAAACAGAATTCACAATTGCCCATTACAATGCTAAAAAGCTGATGGGTATCTGCAGTGTTTAATAAGGAGGATTTACCTGGTCCATTGGCGTGAACCACTAAGTATGTGTTGCGTCTTTTCCATTTTACAGATCTGCCCACCCTTAAGGAGGCATTCACACTTGCGCTCAGTAACCGCCATGTGCCATTCCATCGGGTTTTCGAGAAACTGGACAGATGACGGCTTCCCGGGGGTCAGCTTTAAAACCCATTCATTTGAATGGGTTTTTAAAGGTGACCATTGGTGTCTGCCTACGGCCTCTCCTGCATGTGCAACTTTGTCCATCCAAAAAAAAAAACGGTTTCCCATCAGTTGATTAAACAGGTAACAAATAAAAAATATAATAGAGCCTCAGTATACACTTGACTGCTTGGGTACTTAGCTCTTTCAGTGTACTCCATGTCATAGCTAAGGACCAATCGGGGACACATGACATCACCCAGGAGGCTGAAAAAAGGCTAAAAGAAGACCCAAGTAGAGCGTTAGATGCAACAAGGAGACCCAGAAGAGGTAAGGGAAGGTAAGTATAAATGTTTTTGGTTTTTTTACACCTCCCCTGGTCCTCTACCTATTATACTCTGGGGTCTTAAGAGACCCCAGATTATAGATTTTTACTTCTACTTTACGGGTGACAAACCTCCAAAGTTTCATGCTCGGATGAACACAAAAGTTTTGTAAAATTCGAGCCAAATCTGGTTCCTTCCAAAATGGGTCACCTATCTCTTTCACCCTGGTGGTGTATAACCCAGGAATGGCACCTATCATTAGATCGTTGATACTACTGAGATCTAACCATGTTCTTAAGCTGAGCTGGAAGTCCGATACAACCCAGCTGCTGTGGTAAAACATCTACGACCTGATTTCTGTGTAGATACTTTTCACCAGCTAGCTTGCGGCCTACCACATTGACTCTCTGATCCTTGTGACCTCTGATTCTGATATGTACACTCTAGGATCTGACTATCGGGGCTCTATCTGTGCTCCATAACCAGAGTCTCCTGCTACTTGATTGATTCTCTTGAATAAACCTTCAACCACCTCTGACGACTCGAACTCTTTGCTTTCCTTAATGGACTCCTCCCCACTGATTCCAGCACAGTTGAAATTTTTTTCTCTAGCCCTTCACATTCCTGAGGAACCATTTCTGTTAGTTTGTGCACCCAATATGCTAATTAGGCTCAACTGTCCTGTGAGTGGTCCCTGTCTGTCTACTTCAGTCTAGGACCACCCACCTAATTAGCACTGATTGCTCGGTGGTGGGGGCTAGAGAAAAAATTCCAACTGAGCTGGAATCAGTGGAGTGGCACCTATTGAATGAAAGAACTGGAGTTGGTGGAGGTGGTAAAAGGCCCTCTTTAACAACCTATTTATCTAACCCATGAGGTCCTTTCATAAAGCCTTCCCTCATTTGATGTCACTTGAAGTTGTTTGACAACTAGGAAGGGTCAAACTATATTTAATTCATATTTTGCGGACGCAACTGACGCAACGGTCATACATGTCAACACTGCCGACGCAGAGCAATCCTGATGTGTTTTCCTGGGTTTTTTTACTTATTTTTGGCAGAAACGAAATTGAGATTTGACTTATTCAAACTGTGAATTAAAAGTGAAAAAAAAAATGCTACTTTCCCATTAAGGAGAATACAATAAACTGCAGTATTGCTCCACAGAGCAAGCGGCTGATTAATTGCTATGCCGACCTGCTTTGTTCCATCTAATAGGAAATTAGATCACAATAGGGATTTATGAAAATTACCTTGAAATGCTTGTGTTTTCCAGAGATTGTGCCCTCGGCCTAAATTATAATGCTTAGTTACAGAATACATCTCGCAATCCGGAGACATTTACGCCGTTACATTGTTCTAAATGATGGGAGTATAAATGATTTTTTTTTTTTTTTTCTTGGCATCACAAGAACTTGTGAAAAGAGGTGGCGAGGGGTTAAAAGTGCATTGATGCCATGGTTTATTTATTTACGACCTCTATTGTGCCGTGATGATAGCTCTTATAAAAATACCATTTTACAATTTTTTTTAGATTTTTTTTATTTTTTTTATCCGAATTTTGAAGCATTTTATAATCTGTACTAAGCTTGCATAAAAATGTGCAGGCACTTTGCATACTATTATCATATTTAATGCTGGTAGGCAAAACATACCTTACATAACAAGCAGAGAATGGGAACTAATGATCTGCCTTGAGTTAGATTTTTTTTCACATCAAATTTTTTTTTTTTTGTATTGACCTTCTATTGAAGCCAGTTGAGTGGTCCTGACCTCCCGGCCCTCGGAACGACCACGGGTTTTATTATTTATCTGAATCCCATTTTCTTCCTTTTTGACAATGCAATATATGAAGAGATGAAGTTTGTCATTCATCGTGAGGCTTCTATTTATTTTTTTTTTAGCTGAAAAAAAAAATTCTCATAATAATGCAGGTATTTTTATTTCCACCGCTAACGAGTGAAACTTCACTACTCAACCTTTCGCTATAATCACAGGAACAGGGATTAAAAGTGGTCCCACTAGTCAGGAACATGAAAATTAATTATTGAGCCCTTGGTTTTATCCTCCCATCTGTCTGATATTCCGAGGCACAGAAGGAGTTAGACAATTAAATTACTCCTCCTTCTTCCCTATCTGAATGATGCTGTTACCTATTTTCTAAATAAGTAAAGCCACACACTAGAGAACTTATTGCAGAAAATCTAGACTTTTTATATCTATTTTTTATAAAAAAAAATTTATCATTGTTCTGATTGTCTCAAGTAAGCCAAAAAATTTAATCCAAAAACTTATTTTTTAATTTATTTTTTTAATTTAATCCAAAAAGTTTATTTTATATATATATATATATATATATATATATAGTATAAAGTGTTATTTATTTTATTTTGCCTCTATAGTGCCAACATATTCCACAAAGTGGACCAGTGCTGATAAAGCTAAGGCTACAGTACCAGCAATGTGAAAAAGATTAATCTTATGCATGTATTTTTTGAATTACGTGACATGTTAATTTTACCCATTGAAGTATTTTCCCTATAGATGTAATAAGGGAATAAAATACTGTGTTTTTTATGTTTTTTGCTACATGAGGGCCATAGTCAATGGCCACTTCCTAAGAGTAAGTTCACACAGGGTTTTTTGGATCGGAACCTAAGCGGAGGCCGCCTTAGGTTCCGATCCAAAAGCAGGGTAGCTGCGACTGAAAGCGAATACACTACACTGGCATCCAGCCGCGCACTCCACTCTGGATTAGGCCCAATGAATGGGCCTAGTCCGGAGGAGGGAGTGTTTTCAGGCCGAATCGTAAGGTGAAATGGCTTGAAGAATGAGCATCTCGCTTCTTGAGCAGCTCCCATTGATTTCAATGGAGCCATCTTTTTGGTGAGGATTTTGAGGCGATCACTGACCAAATACCTGACCATGTGGCCTAACAGTCCCTGTCACCATTGTGGCTCAAATTCAAATTTCCGTGTCACCATTACACTATACGGTCAAGTCACATCATTGGACACCATTGGCATGTGGAAGTAAGCCACCCCAGGTAGAAAACCTAAATACTCCATGTAGGACCACATTCAAACACAGGACCACAGTAAGCCTACATTCACATGGGCTTGGTGCAAAATGTCCACTTTTCACGACGTCTGTTTTCACGTGAAAATGGACAAAAATGGAGCACAATCTATACTTTAATGGTCTGTGATAATTTCATGGAATTTTTTACAAGTATTTTTAGTCATTTTTGTTTGTCCACATTTTTTACACATTTGTTTCCACTTTGTTATAGAGAACACTTTTTTTTTTTTTTTAAGGAAAAACTCCTAAAAATACTGTAGTATGGTGCACATAGAGCTGTGTTCTGAAAACAGAGGCAAAAACAGTAGAAATACGCAAACACACAAGGAAAAGTCAAAAGTAGTGTGATTCATAATTCCCTATATCTATAGCTGTAGTGTTTTTGATGCAAAAATAGTGCAAAAATGGCAGGTAACCACACATAAAACCTCCAGTTTTTCCTAAAAATGCAACATATGAAGCCACACCATAGGGTGGACTTACTTTGGTTTTTTGGCTCTATCTTTCCATAGGGAATATAGCAGTGTTGTATACACATAGTATAGTCGCAGCTGGTTAGCCTCCAGCGATATACACCACCAGTTAAACAAATCCCATCCACACAGCTCAAAAAAAAATCTACAGCACAACTTGTATTTCCTTGCAGGGTTTGAACCTGTATCAGGTCATTTCTTTGCTGTAGGTTCTACCATGTAAAGGTTGAAAACCAGACGAGCCACACAGATAAAAACTGAGATTTCGGTCTCAAAAATTCTGGTGCATCTGCTACCAGTGCTCACAGTGTCAAGGATTATAGTCCTAAAAACTCCCCCCACTACTTCCGCCAACATTCACAATATAATGCATACAATTCCCCCCAATGTACCCAATAAGCAATATTTTCTTACCTTAATACAATTAAAATGAAGTTATAAAAACCTTTTAGGCACACACGTGTAAGTATATAGTGGACCTACATCCAAATTGTACAATCGGATTGTCATATGTATGGAAAAATCTAAACTAATTGAAAAATGGTGGTGTTGTTTTCTAGATTAATCAATGAGGTCATTGCTTTACTGCAGTGCTGGAAAGATAAGTGATCATGATCACGATCACAATGCCAACATTTATGTTTTTCAAAAATGTTGATCCTTCGATTTTTCCCTTCAAGATGTCTGAGCATACAGGAATATATTGATGTTTCTTAGGTTTTATTTATTTGCCTCTGTGTCTATTTATGATCTGCGTTGCGCTCTTTCTTCAGGTAGTTTGCTCCAGGTAAAGCCAAAGGGTAACGTTTCTGCTTAGACCAATCTAAACATACAATCCGTCACTAAATCACAGAACGTAGCAGGAATATTCCATTCCTTACAACCCTTCCTTCTGTGACTTTATCCTAAATGTCTGTTGACTTCAGTATTTCTCTTGAAGGCACGAATATCTGTCTGGTTCAGGTTCATAACAATCAGACAGGTAGAAGATTTTTTTTTTAATTTTTTTTTTTTTTCTTACCTAGTAAAACAGTTAATCCGCATGGGATCGGGAAGGAACCCTTATATGTAAGTCTATTTCTGAAATACTGACACTGATACAATCACAGCTAAGAAACAAACAAGCAGCGCCGCAGAGAACAGGTTTGATAAGCACAGCGGTGAATCGCACTATACGTTTCTCGACACAGGTTTTTTTTTGTTTTTTTTTTTCTTTTCTCCCACTCTTGACTCGTAAGTAAGCACATAAGTAGTTAACTCTCCTTTTTCTTTCTCCTTTTTCTCGCACTCTGCTTGAGGCAATTATAGCAATGCTGCATTTGTCAATCACATTTATTCGTGCATGGGTTCCTGAAATAATTATCAGGTGAGTGGCATTTTAGAGCCTAGAGAACCGGCTTGGAAACTGGATGCCCTAGAGTATTAATTACTGAGCGCAAAAATTTGCAGAGAAGCAAGTCTTTTAATGGTAGAACTGACGTAACATGATTGTTTTGATTTTTTTTACTAACATGACAATCATAGCTGTCCCTCTGGTCATCACCATAGATTAGTTCATATTATCAGGGGAAGCCATTAACAAGCTGTGTACCATTTGATAAAATGAGGCACATGCTGCCTGGTGCTGTGTTTGTTGATTTACAAAAAAAATAAAATAAAAAAATAAAACTGAAAGTCAACAACTGTAATAAAAGTGGACTTCTGCCAAAGTGAGGCAAAGGGAAGACTCCTCGGTGGGGGCGAGAGGCTACTTTGGTTCTTCCATTTTGCTGGAAGAAAGACTTTTAAGAATTCGTCTTTTGCATTTCATACAATCTGTCTACTCTCTGTAGACCTTGATTCATATTTTGAGGGTATATAGGACATCAGCATTTTGTCAAATTTAAGATGAAAGGTAGATTGTACATTTTCTGGAGGCGTGCTGCGATTTTCTGCTTGCTATCAAAGTCCAATATAATCAAACCACAATAATGTATCCTACGTTGAGAGGGGGGGGGGAATCTGCTTGCTCTTCTCAATCCTATTTGAGTAAGACTTTATTATTGGAGTTTACTAAACAACAGGAAAATAGTTAAAGGTTAAACCAATACAGTTCGGAATTAGGTAGGGTAATAGGGTACGTTCAAAGGACTTTATTGAATGGCTCGGCTGCGCGTTTCGACACTGGAATGGTGTCTTCCTCAGGACAAAAATAATCTCACTCTCCAAAGTAGTGTACTTGTAGCGGAGGAAAGTGGTGCATTCCCCCTTGTTGTAAGACCCCAACAGTAGGAAATGTCTACAAGGTAAAAAAACAAACAAACAAACAAACAAACAATAACACTTATTACTAATTTTTGGGTGATAGAATTAGAACTCATCCACACTACCAGATTACAACCTTGTCAACCCTACTAACTGTATACAAAATCCATAGAAAATCTATGGAGCCCAACGATTTCCACTGCACCCCATATTACTTCTAAGAATAATGTCTCCATAATGTGGACTCCATGGTGCTCCATGGACTTCTTGTGCCTCTCTACTTCCGTCATACGTACAACTCAGAAATTGTGAGAACTTTTTGAAGTTGTTTAAAATTAGATACAATGTTATTTTTATGTACAGGTGAAACTGTGCTGCCACCCTTTGGAGGAAGAGTCCTGGAAGTGCTTACCCGGCCCCCACAGATATAGTCCTGATCTCTACATCATCCAGTCCGTCTGGGATGACATGAAGAGACAGAAGGATTGGAGAAAGCCTACATCCACAGAAGATCTGTACTTAGGTCTCCAAGATGGCAGGAACAACCTCCGTGCCCAGTTCTGCCAAAAACTGTCTGCAAGTACCGAGAAGAACTGATGGAAGGCAAAGGCTGCTCACGTTGAATATTGATGGGGTTTAGATTTTTCTTCAATGTTGAATATTGTAATATGAAGCAAGAAGTCATCCTCACTTTACACCTCCCATTGCAGAGATTCCGGGGTCCTCCTCCAGTTTCTATATCCTGGCATTCGCTATAGGAAATATGAGCACTGAGGCCATTACTGACCACAGTGGTGAACCACCTGAGTCCTTGTTTGGTTGTGCAGTTATATTTCTGTGTTGAGATGGACCAGGAATTAGAGTGACCAAGAGAGAAGGTTTCTCAAAGTATTGGAATCAAACTGGTGAGAGATTGGTAAATCAATATGACTTTGAGTATTTAAGCCATTCCGCTTACTGTTTGGACAACCCTTTTATTAAAATATTCAAGATCACCATTCAGGATCATCTGAGTTTACTCTCTGGAGGACTCAGCACATCCATGAATTACGTCAACATTCAGGATCATCTTAGTGCACTCTCTGGAGGACTCAGCACATCCCTGAATTATGTGAACATTCGGGATCATCTTAGTCCACTCTCTGGAGGACTCAGCACATCCATGAATTACGTGAACATTCAGGATCATCTGAGTTCACTCTCTGGAGGACTCAGCACATCCACGAATTACGTGAACTGCCTATTGATTTTAATGGAGACTGTGTAATGCTTCATTTTCCCTGTGGGAGTGCTGTAGGGAAATTAGATACTTGCTGCCAGGTTCCTCTACAATTATCGCTGATTCCTGGGACTATCCATGATTATCTCATTGTCAGAGGACCCTTTCTATGTAAAGGAATGGTCCAATGTGGACAACAAGTGGAACGGGTCCATATTTTTTGGCCACACAGTCTAGTACATCTAAGACGTCTTATGTTTTTCTGAACTTCATTTTATATATGCCAGCTTTTTCGTTGCCAGTAAATCTTTTTCACTATACAAAGGTTCATGCCAAATGTTCCCCTGGCCAAGAAAAAAAGAATTGATAAATTTAAGCCTAAGATATTTCCAAGATATATATATCAATATATAAATTATTCAGCTAGAGTGTGGATATTCCGCTCTCCGCACTTTGTGTATCTTATAAGAGAAGTATAGCGTGCACAGAACACACATTAACAAATAAGTAAATGAGGATGACAATGAAGTGTCTTTTTGTTTCACATGTTAATGAAATGAAAGCCTGCCAACAAAACTATGCATGCTGGCCAGTGCAATGTCCTTGTGTTATTGTGACAGCTTTGGGAGTCTTTGATGCACGTCAGTGGTCTCAATAATGCAAGACACATCTGTATGAAGCACATCAGAGCAAGTAAAGGATAAAGCAGACTGGCCTCCTGGAGAAATGGGATGCAGGACAGCTTGGCTCTACATCGTCTTACATTCAACACAATACACGGCTGTATTATTAAGACTCACTGCGAGATACACAATTATATTTATGGCGATAGGCGGTAAACATTTACCAGAAGTGGAACTTTCACACTTTTTTTTTATTGATATATATGATAAATGATGAATACCTGTCTGGGATTTTATATCTCTAGTGTTATAAGTTTAAACTACTTTTCATATATCTGTCAAAAAAGTCAAGTGATAAAAGAATATAAAATTGTTTTATTACTTTAAAATACTGCAACGCTTTTTTATTATATAAAAGAACAAGTCAAAATTACTTTCTGGGTAGAATAATGATCATTGAAGACATAGTGACCTTTCTTTTATAAGGAAAAAGAATTAGGAGAATAGTGAATAAATAATAAAGCCATAGAGTGCCAGTGTAATACTACTACATAGTGCGCACATTGCAATACAAGGCTCATGTTTCTAGATACTTATTGTCTGGATAATAATCTGTGAATGGTTAATGAGCTAGTAATTAAGAAAAACACAGTGGTGATCCAATAATACCGCCAATGATTGCCAATATGATACTAATGTATATAGAGCACATGATAGAACCATATAGTGTAAACTAAGACTCATGTTACTAGATAATACCAAGATAGTCATGGTTTGGATCATAATCTGTGAATAATTAATGAGCTTTCTATAAGTAAGAAGAACACAGCAGTGATTAAAGTATACCGCCAATGATTGTTAATATAATACTAATGCATATAGAGCACATAATAGAGTCATATAGTGCAAACTAAGACTCTGGTTACTAGATGATACCAAGATAGTCACGGTCTGGATTATAATCTGTGAATGGTTAATAAGCTTTCTATAAGTAAGAAGAACACAGTGGTGATCAAATAATACCACCAATGATTGCCAATTTAATACTAATGCATATAGAGCACATGATAGAGCCATATAGTGCAAACTAAGACTCATATTACTAGATAATACCAAGATAGTCATGGTTTGGATCATAATCTATGAATGGTTAATGAGCTTTCTATAAGTAAGAAGAACACAGCTGTGATCAAATAATACCGCCAATGATTGCCAATATAATACTACTGCATACAGAGTACATAATAGAGCCATATAGTGCAAAATAAAACTCATGTTACTAGATAATACCGAGATATTCATGGTTTGGGTAAAAGTCTGTGAATGGTTTATTATTACTATTATTAAGTACCAATATAATACTGCCATACAGTGTGCACTACATAATAGAGCCATGCAGTGAACATGTAACAGTGTTATGCATATTTACAAAGTGCTCAAATAATAATAATGCTTTATGATCCTAGATAATACTATAATAGTCATGGTTTGGTTAACAGTCTTGTAAGAAAAGAGGCATGCAGTTGTGATCAAATAATACCACCACTGATTGACAATATAGTATTGCCGTATAATGCACACATAATAGAGCCATACAATGAACACATATCAGTTATCATATCGTTGAAATAACAATGCTGACTGTTACTTCTAGATGATACCAAGATAGCCATGGTATCTAAATTGCGTTGTGTATTAAGAGAGGAATAGAGAATTGATCAAATAATACCACCATCAAGTAGCAATATAATGCTGCCATACAGTGTGTACTGCATTGGAGACATACAGCGAACGTATACAACATATAGAGTAGTGTGCAAAAGTTTTATGCAGGATTGGACATGTCGCAAAGTAGGAATGCTCTAAAAATTAGAAGGTTTGTCATCCAACAAAACTATATGAATGACCGAAAGAGAAATGTAAATCCCATCAATATTTGATGTGACCATTGCACTTTATCATCCATCAGTAATTCTCGGTACTTGCAGAGAGTTTTTGCAGGAACTCACCAGGGAGGTTGTTCCTGCTGCCACTATCTTGGAGAACTAAGCACAGATCTTCTGTGGATGTAAGATTGCTCCAATCCATCTGTCTCTTCATGTCATCCCAGACAGACTGGATGATATTGATATATCTTTGGACTCCTCCTCCAAGGGGCGGTCACACCAAATATCGGTGGGATTTACATTTCTCTTTTCTTCTTTCACTTCAGTTTGTTAATTAACAATAATAAACTATTAACCCTTCTATCTCTGAAAGTATTCTTACTTTGCACAATATAGTCCACCAATCAGCCACAGCATTAATTCACCTGCCTAATATCGTAAAGGTCTCACTAAAGTCACCAAAACAGCTCTGATCCATCAAGGCGTAAACACTAGAGATGAGCGAATAGTACTCGATCGAGTAGGTATTCGATCGAATACTACGGTATTTGAAATACTCGTACTTGATCGCGTACCACTCGCTACTCGAATGTAAAAGTTCGAAGCAGAGCCAGCATTGATTGGCCGAATGCTATACAGTCGGCCAATCAACGCTGGTTCTTCTCCTACCTTTAGAAGTCTTCTCCGTGCAGCTTCCCCGCGGCGTCTTCCGGCTCTTCATTCACTCTGCCAGGCATCGGGCCTGGGTAGAGCTGACTGCGCATGTCCGCTTCTAGTGCGGGCATGCGCAGTCGGCTCTGCCCAGGCCCGATGCCTGGCAGAGTGAATTCAGAGCCGGAAGACGCCGCGGGGACGCTGCAAGGAGAAGACTGCTTGGAGGATCCAGCCCGACCCTCACTCGTGGACTTGGTAAGTATAATTTGATCGAACGTTGCCTACCCCTGAAACGAGCATTTTCCCCCCATAGACTATAATAGGGTTCGATATTCGATTCGAGTAGTCGAATATTGAGGGGCTACTCCAAACGAATATCGAACCTCGAACATTTTACTGTTCGCTCATCTCTAGTAAACACCACATTACTTCTGAAATTAGGATAGACTATTCTCCACCTAAGCATCAATAAGCATTGAACATTCACGGCCCTGTCACCAATTCACACAAGTCCAGTAAAATAACAACATAACAGAGCTCCTTTTTGTGGAATCTGAAAGGGGTTGAAGGTGAAACAGCTTGTGCCGATGGAAGTCGTCTCTGCACATGACCACACGGCCTATGGGAAGGAACTGGCGATATATATGTGGTTCCTTTTCTGTGACCGCTAAGCCCACTGATTGATCTCAGCGGTCATGTGCAGCTACTGATAAGGATACACAAAAAAAATATGAGTGTCTATTATTTTATGTGCACCCGTCCAAGACTTTGGGGTATGAAGAGACTCCCGAGTAGGGTTGAGTGATCGGGATTGGGAAAGATCGGATCCCGTTCGGCGATCAATGAAATTTCACGATCGGGATCGGTTGGAAAATGATCGGAAATCGGATTTTAAAATCGATCCTGAAATCTCAAGATCATCTTAACCCTACTCCCGTGTACAATAACAGCGCATTCATATGAAATTAGGTATGAACTTGTGGATAAACTTTGCAAGTATCTGTAGTAGTCATAAACCACTGAATACTGGGATCACCCATAAAGACCTGCCATTTTGGAAATGCTCTGATCCAGTCAAATTCTCAGAGTCTTTGTACAGTATTCAGTATTCAAAGATCTTCCATAAGAGGACAACTCTATGATGTCTATTTTTTCAATGACATTTTGATTATTATAGTACGTATAGCAAGTCCATGAGTATGCGTCTAGTCATGGAGGGGTTAAAATACAAGTTTAGTGCAAGACAAAAAAGAAAAAAAAAAAATAGATTTCTCCGAGGTCGAACACAATCTGAAGACATCATGCACCTCCCGCCAAACCCTTGTACGGCATTAGTCATCGTACTGTAACCTTGTGACAGGCTCCTTGATGGATACTTAACATCGAACACACACTCCCTAACTTACAAAGATTAATGCAAACTGTATTGAAATCTTGCTATTTGTGAGCGCTTCCCCTGCTCCACTGTCCAGGCGTCGGAGTTTCAGCTTCAGCTGTACGTGGCCTGCTGGGACTAGAGCTGCCAGTTTAATTAGTGTTCAGTAATTTCAATAATGAGTGACAATTCATCGGGGCTTTTAGGTTGGTCTTCTGTTCACAGGCAAATCAATAATCCACAGTTTTCCTCCTTCTTTAAAGACAAGAAAGTGGCATTTCAGTTACTTGAGTGGAGGGAAAATAAATGAGGAACAGCAGAAGTTCCTCCGGAACGCAAGACAGTAATTAGTTGCTTTAAACTATATTTGTCAACTACATGTGTTTGTTTTGTGGGCTGAGCCGGTACATCGCCTTTCTGCAAGATTAATGTCGATTAAGTTCACCACTGAGCGATAACATCTTAACTTTAAGGCCAAGGAGCAAAATATTTCCATATTAAGGGTATGCTTTTATCTACTTTCAATAGACCCCATTAACTGTAAGGGGTACTTTGAGTTTCCGCCATGGTGTTTCTTCTGCAGACAAAATCTGTGATGGATTCTCTGAGACTGATGTAAACATAGCCTAATACTTCTATACTTATTACAAGAGCAATATCACAGAAAAAATATTAGTGTGTGGGGGGGGGGGGGTAAGCCTTGTAAGATTCATTTTGCAAATATTTTGGTTTGTCATGAAAATTTGTTTCAGTCCAAACCTAAAGTGCAAGCAAAAATTGATCATTATATTCCGGGGTCTCTTTGTGCCCCACAGTATAATAATTGGAGTACAGAAAAGGTGTATAAACATAAAAAGATACTTGCATTTTCCTGGGCTCCTCCACAAGATCCTCCAGCGTACCCGGGCCTTAGTCCTGGACTGTTCACCATGTCTTACGTACGTCTTTCCAGGCCATCGACAATCTTCTGATGAACTTTGGTAGATTTGTTGATGGCAAACCCCAAAAATTTTAAATTCGACTGAACCTGCAATTTTTGTAACTTTTGCAACCAAACCAGTATACCAAACCAGTATACTCATCACTTATGGATATATGAATATTCTTTATTTTCATGTTTTTGAGTATATAGCCTATAAGTATATAGCATATACAGTATGTCTATAGCCTATTATAGAACACTTGTGATATTGTAGTTCTTCAAACAAACCTTTTGGGCCCTGTTTAACATATTCCTCTCATCACAGATATCCCTTTAAATTGGGACCAAACCCTTAACCCAGCAAAAAACAGATTTTTCCAGCAAAACCAAAATTCTATAAAAACTTCTAAAAAAAAACCTTTAAAATTTTTCATTACGCCAATGAATATGACCATGAATGCATAGTCCGAAACATCATGGAAACTCATGTAAAGATAACCCAGCCACAATCACAACATCATGGCTGGCTTTCTTACAAGTCCCAGACTACAAAAAGTTCCCACATTCATGGTCTATTGGCATACTGAAAGAAGTTGAGACAAAAGACTGTCACCACTAAGATGGCTATAGAAAATCTTGAATCTATGCAAAATTTTTGACTATTTTTACTTACAAAAATGTTCCATTTTGCATTGGTTGGGTTCTTGATAACCCTCTATAGCCTATAATGTAAGATAGGACACTTCATAACACATTCTAGATCCCTCACTCATAGCTGAAAGGGTTAACGTGTTTTAGGATTTCGGTATTATACCAAGTATTCAAAAGCAGGGCCAAGCATTCATAAGGTGTCGTATCTTGCAGTAAACCAGCTTATAACTGAGAGGGCGGACGAATGAAACAAATAAAATCCCCAGCTGGGAAGGTCAAGTCTAATGAGGTGGGTATAGAGCGAAGAGGTAACTCACAGCCTTTCCCATGTAGGCCAGAGGTTCCTGCAAGTGAACAGCTGCTTACAATTACTTTAATTTGACACTTCTCATTTCTCTCCAATTTTTTCCTCCTTTATCGCAGGAGAGCAGATTAATTGTATATCAACTGATACACATAAAAGAGTTTGATAGAAGGTTTAATATTCTGGCATTAAGCAGACAATGTCGGTGAAAATTTAACACTAAATTTTCAATTGAATTCTCCAGGGTTCGGCAGTATTTCAATCATTCGGTATTTTCTTGAATTTTCAACAAGTTTGCGAGCCTACCTGGAGGTGTCAGTCAAACAGAAAGAAAATGTTCCCATTCAGTTATATTTTTCATTGTCCACATCGTAAAAAATATGTAATTCGGTGGAACATCCAAATTTCTTGGCTGAATCCGGAGCGTGATGATAAATATTTATGTAACACCATCCCTAAAATATGTCAGGGCCACTAGAAAGTCTACTGCCTTGCTTACACAAATAAAATAATAGGATAGCAAAATGGCCCCACACAACCTCCAAATTGTTTTGGGTAGCTATATTACACCTACAATATAGAAGGTTGCACACAAAAGAAGTAGTCGGCCAGACTCATCAATTTCATTGGGATCTTACAACTATCTCATGTGTATGGACACCTTCTAACTCAAAGTATTTTGTTATGTCTCCTGTTCTCCAGGAGATAAGTTCATGGGCGCTCATTGAGCCAACAGTAAAAATGGGCAAAACTTATGAGATTCATTTCACACAGGTCTTATGGAGCATAAGACATCATCCAGGTAGCTGAAAGAGGCTGGAAGTTGACCAAAGAAGACCCCGCCCCCGAGGAGCTGCTGAAAGCCACAATGGAGCCCAGGAGAGGTGTGGGAAGGTGAGTATAAGTTGTTTTTTTTATATTCCACAACTTTCCTGGGCTTTTGCTTTATACACTGTGGACTTTGAATACACCCTGAGTATATTAGTGATTTGAGATTGATTTGGTTGAAACTTGAAAGTTTGGAAAATTCCAGTTGAATACAGTTTGTTCTGAACTGGTTCGCTGTTACGGTTCTGTGTATATATATATAAAAATAATATTCTTTAACTACAGAAACGCTAGACTGCAAGACACTGCAGTGAGGTCCACAGGCCCAAGTGGGCGGCCATATGTCTGAATGCAGACTACCAGTTAACTTCGCTGGCAGCGGCGTTAGTGCGGTTCAAGCTGCCAAGGGTTAAATGTCACACAAAAGGACTCCTTAAACAACCAGGAGTTCCAATGGGAATAGACAGTTCAAATAGGCAAACTCAGAGACCAAACCTGCTGGCAACGTCACGGGCTGGAACAAAGACCACTGCTCCAAGCCCTAGTGTAGAGCTGACAGTTCAAGAGATTACTGGTCCTTACTAACAGTGCCCAAATTGAGGCTGAGGTATCCCCACACAGAGGCCTAGACCAACCTGCCTAAATACTAAAACCTAGCCCTGAACTGCTGTCATTAACCAATTTTCAGACAAAGTGTGAGCACCCGGCGGGCGTCGGCTCACACTATATAAAGGCAAGTCCCCGCACAACAGGGGCGGTGGTCATGACCTCACCGGTCATGCTCAGTATGGCCAAAACAGGACTTAGCCTCTGAGCGGCTCCAAAATGTCTAAGCATGCTCAGTAGGGGAAAAACTGGACTTAAACTCCAGTCGCCTCACTGCATGAGGCCGAGGACAAGAGTTGGATTAACCTGCAGGTTGTGCTGTGCGTCAGGACGGAAACCTGCAAAATCCGATCCTTACATTTGCTCCTCTTTAGCTAATAGCTGTTTATGGTGTATAAGGCATGTGACATCATCCAAGTATTTGAAAGAGGCTAGAAGTCAACCAAAGAGGACCCCGCCCCTGAGGAACTTCTGAAAGCCACAAGGGAGCCCAGGAGAGGTGAGGGAAGGTGAGTATACGTTTTTAATTATTCCAAAACTTCCCTGGGCCTCTGGTTTTTACACTATGGACTTTGAAGAGAACCCTGAGTATATTAGTGATTTGAGATCGATTTGGGTCAAACCTGAAAGTTTTGAAAATTCTGGTTGAATCCAGTTTGTTCTGAAGTGGTTCGTTCCTCTTTATGTAACAGCTGTGTGCCTTTAATACATCACCTATGCCTTGGATTTCACAAAGAGGCATAAAAAGTTTTTTTTTGCCTCATATTACTTCAATAATACCTACATTAGTGAATATCTCTGTAATATAGTAACATATGTTGGCACCATATGGCAGCACATTTAATGTCTATAACTCCATAGTACCGAACTATATGGACTCACTGTTCCTCCATACTGCCTCTTCATACATGACTCTTGGGAGGCATAAAAGAATTGTGTGATTTACAAATGGTTGACATTGCTTTGCAGCTGCATTGTTTAAAGGTAATATAATCTAGTGATGTGCTACATAATAATAATTGAGTAAAGCTTATATAAAAAATTGCATGATTTATAGCCTGCTGTTTAACAACGGAGCACATTTTTCCATTGCTCCAAAATTTTCTCCAATGAATAAAAAAAAAGAAATAATACTCAATATTTTAACATTTAGTCTTATTTTATTTATTATTATAGATTGCGATGTCAAAAAGTTTTAAATTTTTTAATTTCCTTTTATTAAATCTTATATTTAATGTTTTAGTTAGAATAAGTTTGGCTAAAGGCAAGTCATTTAATGATTATAAGCCATTTAACTTCCTTATTTATTATGTCACGTCATTAGGTAAAATATTTTTTCACATTTTTGAATCCTATTTTTTCAAATTTTATTTCAGATTTATTTTTTAGTTGGCTAAATAGAAGTCAATTAATGTTTCTTATTCTCATCGTGTATTATTGCACAGTATTATGCGAAATAATTTTACATTTTTTATTTTTTTTTTATTTTTTTATATTTTATTTATATTTCTATATTGTTTCTATATTGTTATTCTATTTTATTTTAATTTTTTAAATTGAATAATTCTGGTTCAAAACAAGGCCTTTAACGATTACAACTCAATTATTTTCTTATTCTTGCCTTATTTTATTTATTATGATATAAAACGATTTTTACATTTTTGAATTCCCTTTTTTTTAAATTGTATTTTTAATGTTTTTAGCTGAAATAATTCTGTCTAAACGCAAGTCATTTGACGATTATAAGGATTTAGTAACCAAAGCTGTTGTCTAGATTAGCGTAATGCTATAAATAAGGCTGAGTTATGGGAATTTTATTTCTTGGGCTTTAATCATATAAATTTCTCTTGTACTTGGCAGCCAGTCTGCTCGAATTATCAAGTTACATTTTTAAGTCATATTAGAAAAAAAAAAATCTTGCAAGTCACTCGTATTCCTTGATAGTTCATGAACCCATCGGCAAAACGGAACAATGGGACCTTTTGAAATCCCCATGTGTGCCCCTATTAAATTCACAATGTACAACTATAGGTATCAACTAACGATTTAACCAGGTGTTTTAGTGTTATTGTTTGAAATCCTACCTGGTTTTAAATCAAATGAAATAAAGACAAGGCCCCAATTAAAATCCCACATTGCCTCTTCGTCATGTGCGGAGGTGCGAGACGTAAATAGCAAAGCTGTCATAGGCGTTTCGGCCGTTCATCATAGTGTTTGCATTTTTTTTAAAATAAATTTATATTTTTGTGCAACTCTTCTCACAATTTATAAACATTTCCTGGTTAAAAAAAAAAAATTATCCGTCTAGGAATTTCTGGCTTTCCTTAAGTAGCATCCAGGACGTTCCAGTTGAATTTGACAATTGAGTGTTGTCATGGGACATTAAAATCCTGCAGTGGGCCTATTTAAACTATTATTTCATAGGCCGCCCCATAATCAGTTCCATGCGTTCCCTCCATGCTGCTCGCCAACATATGTCTATTTTATTTAAAAGTTCACCGACAACAAATGTAGGTTGCTAAGATCCCTGAAGTAAATGATCGGAAAATACCTATAGAGAAAGTGATTCTTGAGTCATCTCGTAGACTATTACAAAACTCAGGTTGTCTACACTCTTCCGTAATTGCTTCCAGATACATTTGTTCACATTGAGTTTTCTCACCCCGAATCTTTAAACTTACTTATCAAGGCATTGTTTAGGAATTATGTAAGTTAAATTCGAGCAGAACTTGTAACCCTAAGGGGATGTATTTGCTGGCGAATGGCCATGCACCTATTCTACGCTATGAGGTATTTCAACACTTATAAAATAGGGATCAGTTTAGACAATGTTTATTTTTGGAGAGAAAACAGAAGACTTTGGATTCTAATATGTTTCAGTATATTATAATCGACAACACAGGTACTATGGAAGAATGTGTAGGGGGAACACCGAGCAACAGACCAACCACGAACTAGGTGGCAAATGATGGAGACAATAAATAATGCGTCGTCCCTCGTGATGCAAGGAGTAGGTCACTGTGGATCGGATGTGAACCACAGGTACTAAGTCACCTTATGGAGATGTTCCTTTTCTCAGGCCACTTTGGCCTACAAGGACCTATTAGGCCATGAAATGCACTCTAATACCATCTCATCACTAGGGTGACTTCATTTTCATAAGGGATTTGTCAAGACAGAACAACCAAGGGCATAACTTGAGGGGGTGCAGAGGGTGTAGTCACACCGGGGCCCAGGAGCCTTAGGTGGCCCATAAGCGCTGGCATCAGTATCGAGATTACAGCTTCCATCTGGCCCATAAGCCAAGGAGACCCACAGATTGCCTTAAAGGGGCTCTATCAGCAAAATCATGCTGATAGAGCCCTACATATGCGTGCATAGCCTTTAAAAAGGCTATTCAGGCACCGTAAAAGTTAAATTAAACTACCCCCCCGTTTTAAAATAATAACTTAAAAAAGAATGTTCTCTACTTACGGAACGTGCACCCTGGGCGGGCATTCAGGGTGTGCCGTCTTCTTCCACGCCTCTTCTTCCTCTGATGTCTTCGGGTCCCGTCCTCCTCCGGCGCTTGCTCGCAGACACTGATAAAAAAAAATAGCCCGGGCGCATGTGCAGTAGCCGTAGTAGAGGCCGCGTGCTACTGCGCATGCGCCCGGGCTATTTTTTTTTTATCAGTGTCCGCGAGCAAGCACCGGAGGAGGACGGGACCCGAAGACATCAGAGGAAGAAGAGGCGTGGAAGAAGAAGACGGCGCACCCTGAATGCCCGCCCAGGGTGCACGTTCCGTAAGTAGAGAACATTCTTTTTTAAGTTATTATTTTAAAACGGGGGGGTAGTTTAATTTAACTTTTACGGTGCCTGAATAGCCTTTTTAAAGGCTATGCACGCATATGTAGGGCTCTATCAGCATGATTTTGCTGATAGAGCCCCTTTAACCCCATTAAGGTTCATTAAACTCCTTAGCACCTGTAACCATCACTTCCAAGAATTCACTGTAGGGATGAGGTACGGGGCGTGGACAAAAGATTGCACCCAGGCCCACAAGACTTTAGTGATGACACTGAGGACAAATAAATAGGCAGTAAAAATTAGACACTGTGATAATATTTCAAAAGATAAAGCTATATAGAAAAAGACCCCCACATGAATACTCTTTGGGGCTCAATATTATCCATCCACCAAGTGTTAGGATTCAAAGCCATATACTGGGGTACCCAAGGCAGAAGCTCTTCTCATTGAGCAACTGGACAGCTCCTTGGTCAAGCCTATTATCTCGGCCCTGGCCTCTTGATATTCCTGCCCTTGTAAGGTCGATTTGCCCTGCCCTTTAACTTGCTATGTAGACCTGGTACTTTCTTCTTGCCAGATGATCGCATTTCTTGCCTTTAACTTAGCTCATCACTGCCGTGCTGATTCAGATGACTGAGGATTTATTCTATTACCTATCAAAAGGAATAGTTCCCTGTGTATCATGAGTAATATTCCTTGGAGACCCTTGGGTACTATGTAATACTACACATCCCATATAAGGCAACTCCTTTCTCAGAAGGTTGTTTGTCCAGTTGGGACAACTCCATAAGGATTACACAGCGGATTGTATCAGAATCTAAAATATTCCTAATATTCAATCAGAAGGCAAGGCTCTATAGAAAACGCTACAATTGGACCCTATTTATTCCATCACTTGGGTGGAATTAAGTTGGACCCTATTGACGCCATCACTTTTGTTGGGATTATGTTGGACCCTATTGATGCCATCACTTTGGGGGATTAACTCTACCAATAGACCTAATGGCACGTTTCCAACCCACAGATTTTTCTATGCCGGACAGAAGCTCTTCTGTTTTTTTGAGCCCCATAGTTGTACCCATTGTCTATATTAGAAGAATTGGGTGCTGACCATGAATATCATGGACATCACACATCCGCAAAATGTGAAAGTGGATGTTGAACAACTTTTTTTGTTTTTTTTAAGTAATCTCATATACTTTCTGCGAGTCCATGAAAAGTGAACAAGACAGGGATGGCATCTGTGTGCTGACGTGATTTTCACAGACCCATGGGCTTCAATGGGTCTCTGTGGTCACAGGAGAATATAAATGTGTCCATAGGTAGTCTGTGATTGACACGGACCTCACACGTCCACCTTAGGTCCCATAAGGACTCACTAAGGAATACATCCACACCATCCATACCAACTGGTAAGATTAGTTTCTATGTATATCGGGAGATTCATCATAACCATCAATTTAATCCCCCCTCCCCCTTCCCCCCCCCCAAAAAAAAAGAGTAATAATAATGATGACAGGAGATTGTACATGGTCTGAACTCACCGTAAAATATGATTGAACGTGTGAGACGTTGTATATTCACATCTGTTTTGATAGGGTGGAAGAAAGTGCCTGCAGTATGACATCCACGAAACATCTGTCAACTTTTACATAACGTTCAAGGACATAATTATTACCAGATCCTTCTCTAACCCACCCAGAATTTTTTCTAATTTTTTTCTATAGAGTCAGAATTGTAGACGCAGCTCAAAGTGTTATATTTCATTTCCACGGATCACTTGTTTCCCTGCATGAATAAACGTCATGTTTGGTAGAGTACATCTGCAGGACTTTATTACAATTTCCCTCTTCTCAGTATTTCTCGATATTGATCATTTCATCAGTCTTTCAGTCCACCCTGGAAAAAGTGTAGAGAACAAAAGAGTGTAGCGAGAAGACCTGAAGTCAATACCGTCTGTGGACCTGGCACGTTGGACAGCAAAAAGACAAGGAATGATCTTGTGTCGGAAATAAAAATGGAAAGATGGGGGGAAAAAATCACAGATGGATCAACATTGATTTCATCATATCGCAATCAATAGTTTGACATAAAACTGCAAAATGTTTAGAAATAAATGGGGAAAAAAAAACTATGAAAATAATTCAAAAATATCATTTTATTTTTGAAATATAAAATATACATAGAATAATTCCTTTAAGGCCCCCCATAGCGAATCACACCAAAGAAACGCTGTGGGCTGTGTGTGCCTCTATCCCATTCAAGCAAATGAGGCTGAACTGCAATACACAATCCGTATACAATCTACAGTTCAAGCAGTGAAGAGATCACAGCCAAATCGGCCATCGGTAATCGGAGATCAGCCAAATGCTTCGTCTTCTCAAACAGCTGATTGATGGGTTTTCCGGGTGTCGGACTCCCACCAATCAGTTATTGATGACCATAGCCAGATTGTAGGAAATGTCTGTGTATTATTTGGCTTGGGCGTGTAAGATTTTTTTTTTTAAAACAGGGATAATAATATATAAAAATTTAAAAAATACCAAAAATTTTAAAAAAATATATTTGATTTAGATTTTTTTTTTTCTGGTGACACATCCCCTATAATAGCTTTGGTAATGTGAATGACTCTTATAGTAATAAATAGTCTTGAATTAATTAAACTTCATCTTTAATTCGCTATTAACTATTTTAATAGTAGTGATAACAATGTATGTTAATGTTCCTCCGTCAAGGTAGTGAAGTATGGAGGAATCCTAGAATCGAGTCAACAAGACATGACATGTTCTATCTATATGGTTTGTGCTTTAAATGAAAGCCATATTGTATTGTAAGAGCGCGTTATGCTAAGCCAGAAGTGTAAGCCTGGGATTAATTATACAGGCCCATTACAACCACCTGTTCATCCAGTTGGTACAAGTAGATCTACGACTGCAGACAATTATCTACATTTTGATAAATAGGGGTTGTAGAGACCTAATTAAATGGAGACCACAGAAAGAAACATCTGTTAATGCTGACACACCTAGTACTATCGGCTACAACTCCCTGCAGACCATTCAAGGAAGATGGCTAGACGGACATGTATAGGATCCAATAACTGGTGAAAATGAGTCGATCAATACAAGAGGAAAAACTATAAAGTTGTGTTGCAATACACTATACGATGTAGCAGAGCTCAGTTTATAAGTGTTTTGGCCACGATACGGCATGGGATTACATGATGACTGGGTACATGGAAGCATACTATGGTACGTTGCATGCCAATGGAATATTTGGACCCCTAGACGTAGTGCTACCAAGAGTCCTCCTGTACTCCCAGCCTTACCATTAGGTTTAGGAAAACCATAGACAAACCATAGACAAAGAGACATGCTCGAGTGTTCTATGGTCTTGCCCTCCTATGTTCGGAATTTTTTGGGTTCACCAGACACCTTACTTTGTCTGATACTTTGTCTATGGTATCATGAAAAGTTCTGTCTGGTTCGTGTTTTTCAGATAGGATCTTAAAAAGTGCCCATAAATTGGACAATTTTATTCGACTGTTCCCCCGCAGTGGTTTAGAAAGAATTATAAAGGTAGGTTTCCCTTTTATTATTTTTCTTTAGGATTCCCTCAAAGTTATGGGACCAAAAATGCAAGTGACACCAAAACCATGCAAGGCTAAAAATAGGCACACTGATTTTGCACGATAAAAACAAGATAAAACTTTTATACTTCCTACAACAAAAAGATAGAACATGAAACATACGGTAAATAACTCAGAAGTAACAAAGTATGCATTCTATAGAGACTATAGTATATAACTAGATAGAAGAACTATGGTAGGTAACTCTATTCAGCTGAAGTTTGACCTATAGTAGGTACAACATAAGCGAGTATTGCAGTTGCATTATAGGTCATGCCACATGGTCCAAGAACTTTGGTCATCTTCGAGCACTTTGATCTTGTACAGGTAGTCGCTCTGGTGGATGGATCTTCATCCGTGACCATACAGTATGTTGTAGATGGAGCATTCTATTGTTTCTCTAAGCTATTGTTTTTAAGCGTTAGAACTACTAATAGTTGTTAAAAAAAAAAAAAACTAAACCCTACGGAGCCCTCTGGGCTACTGACTGCTAAACAACCTGGTGTGAACACTGTCTAACAGTTACTGTCACTGCCAGCTAAATAAAGGGACAAGGTGTGCTCTGTTACCGTTCACAGAGCCCTGTGCAGTCAGAACAGCCGTGCAAATAAACTAACTGGCTAGCCAGCACTCCTGGACTAGCCAGAGACCAACAAACCCTGTGTGCTTCCAGCCACCCAACCCCCAATGCAGCTACAGCCTAACAACTGGTCAGTGTGAATATTGACTGACACACTCACACACACAAGGCAGCATGCTGACCAACTATAAATGGCATTGCTGACTAAGGGGATTATTCTAACTAGGGCCACTAAGTGTTGACAGGCTGGAACCCAAGCACCACACACACATCAATACAGGTTAGGATTTGAATATGGATTTGAATTTGATCTTAGAGCACCGGGCGTCCAGACCACGCCCGGCTGTTGCAAGGCAGATTAACCCCTGCAACCCTGGATTGTGCAGAGGAACAGACAGCGATGCCCATATCATGGCCGCAGTTACTGCACAATCCTAACAACTACTTATTTCCATACCTCAATTATAACATGTAGTATTGACGTCCTAGTGATGACCAACTTGATACCCAACTCTGTGAGCCAAAGAAAGCTGTAGTTCTCACCTTGGTGCATTTGGGTGATGTATGTATTATATGGACAGCCATTCATCTCAGTTCACAGAGATCCCACTCCTAGAGAAACCACAGTAAGACTGCCCATTTGGCAACTAACTTGTATCAACACTAAAAGGGCTTATATCTTTGGAACGGATGAATATCAAATCAAATATCAAGCTGCTCAGATAAAAAAGACTTTTCACCACCGCCATCAACTCCAGTTCTTTGCATGAATAGCCACCCCTCTACTGATTCCAATGCAGTTGGATTTTTTTTTCTCTAGCCCTCACCATTCCTGAGTAATCAGTGCAGTTATTTTTGGTGTCTGCTGTGCTAATTAGCCTTCAAGTGGACGGTGTCGTGCAGGGGGCATGACTCTGAAATCTGACTCTGTATGCTTCTGATTGGAGCTCTGAACCACACCCTTTTGATGCTCCTGCATGACATGCCCAAAAGCCTAACTGCCACATCAAACACCAAAACTGCTCAGAAAAGGTGGGGGCAGGATAAAAAAAAATTCCAACGGCTCCAGAATCAGTGGAGTGGGACCTATTAAGGCATATTAAGAACTGTATTTGATGGAGGTAGTGAGGGGCACCAATATCTCATGAAACCAATTTAAGGGTCAGTGCACATGGAGTTTTTTTGGTGCTGATTTTGACACTGAATCAAAAAAAAAAGCCTCCCAATAGAACTCTATTGGGAGGCTTTTTTCTGGAGGCTAATTATGAGGGGATTCAGCGTCAAATTCAGTGCGAAAAAACTCTGTGCGTACTTACCCTAATAGACATTCTACTAAAACTGTTGGCAGACTGCAATTCACATCCCATACTCTAGGTGACCACACATAGGAGAGACATCTCATTAAAATCATATTTTATAAAAAGCTGGTCATCTCACGCTGCAAATCTCCGGATAAGGGAAGGTAAGGAAGGACACAGCTATATATACTGATTTTGATCAAAGACATAAACAGGCTAGTAAATTATAATTCAATACAATAGCTTTCCAAGTAATTGACATGTCTAAAGAATAAGGATATTAGCCTTAGCATGTCTTGCATTCTAATACGTCTCACCCTTGATATTTTAGGAAGAGTCCAATGTCGGTGGAGGGGGGGAAAGTTGCTATATCACCACTAAAAACCATGCAAAGCATTTTCCTTGGGACTCCCCTCAACTGAGAATTGTGCTTCAGTTCTCTTCCCAGTGTTTAATTCATTAAATTTCCTTGAAGACACCGAAGACAAGTAAAGAGCCCTGAGGTGCGTCCAGGAGACTCGGTGTTAACATTAAAAACGGCAACAATGTGCTTCTAGCAATCAACTGTCACTGACCGTTCAACATGACTCGGAGGCGATGTGATTCTCTCCTAAAGCCCATACAAGACTGAACAGCGGTGTGCGGTTGGTTTTAATCGTGCCCTGCGCTGGGTGGTCTGGGGACTTATCCTACTTCCTATCTAATTTGCCTGCAAACGCCTTCACCTTGTCAAGGCCAATAATTATCCAGTCGGTGATGCTCAGAGCTGCCATTCCTTAAGATTGGATTAGATTGAAGAGGCAGCGGTTTGGTTCCTCTGCGTATTTTCTCAGTCAGTTAGTGTATACACCAGGGGTTTGGCGAGGCCTACAGCAGAGCTACACTAACTTTCTCTCCTCTTTCTTATTATGGAGCTTAATAACAGCAGGCAGTGTATTAATATGTAGGAGATCAAGAGATTATTGATTAGAATCACTTCCCTAATATCCCCTGTCTGTCATGTAGTTCAACAGCCCTTTCATGATTTTTTGTGTCAAGCCATTTAAATATTCATGACCGAGTTGCTTTGTACCTCCGCGGCTGAATTTCTAATTAATCTGTCAAAAGAAATACAATATGCCCCTAAGCCTTATTATTATAAGGGTCAGCTGAAACAAAGGCGGCCTGGCTAGGCCTAAGGGGTTATTAATTATAACAATACAGTGTTTACCTTGGTTGGTACCTGGCGTATAAATGAGCGCCGAATTAGGCTCCGGCATACTTTGAAGCCTTTTCGATATGCCAGACTACCATCATAATGATTGGGAGGAGAGAGCAGAGAGCTGATACATTGTAACAACATAATCAGCAATTATGGCTCGGGAAACCGAGAGAGGGAGGAGGGAGAAGAGAGAGAGGGGGGGTTCTCATTAGAAAAAGAAAAAAAAAGTAAAAAAAAATTTCTTTTTCTTTTTTTTTTTTTCCCCAATTTCTGTCAGGAGCTCTTTTCTTTAGAATTCAAATGATTCCTCCTGTAAAGGTGAGGGATCTCACATCTAATTCCGATGCAGAAAGCTGGGGCTAATTAGCGAAATAGGTTGGCTAAAATATGAATGACATTTGCTCCAGCTTGCAGCGGCCTATTAATAGAGGGTGTCAGCGCGAAACATTAAGTGTATCATTCCTCTGTCAATTTATCCGTGTCATTATTGTTGCTTTACTTCCTCTGCCACATTACGGTCACTAATTTCTGCTCCTTTTATGAGATTTCTAATGCAGCCCTTTAATGAACTCCAAAAACTCAACCACAACTCTAGAATTAAAATACTAGTCTCCTGTCAGTGTGACACCACCGGAGTAAGAAAAAAAAGTTGAACAGTATCATTCTCCTGTCAAATTATTCCTGTCATGATTTTTCTTTATACCCTGCCACATTATGCCCACTAGTTTAATTCCGTTTTTATGTGACTTGTTAATGTGAATTTTAGGTGGCTTTTAATCACCTCCAAATTTGTAGAATATCACAATAAATCATAACTGTGTCCCCTCTTATGACAATTTATTTCTATCATTATTTTTTATTTCTCTTTCCTTATTATAAGTTTTACTTTCATCTCCTCCTCTGTGACCTTTACATTGTTGCATTTTAAAACCGAGCCGAGTGAAATTTCGCTATGTGCGCCGGAGAAAAATAGATAGCGTTGGAAGTTTTTTAGAGACGCGTTTTGCTGAGCCCAGACAACAAGTTGGATATGTCATGAGGGGGTCCTTTCCATGTCCCGATGGTGCTCTGAAAATATTTGGTACTCAACCATTGGGAAAGTACGGCCAACCATTCGGATTCTCCAAATTGCTGATCGGCCGAGGTGCCAGGGGATAGACACTTACTATTCAATAGGTAAGTTCTGGAAAATGCTTTGAGAAGGGTGGTCCCGACACCAAAAAGTTGCAAAAACTCTTATAATGGTAGGAAATAAGAAATCAAGTAATTGTCATCTCATTGATCTCCCACTGCATCTGGGTCTACATGGATGATGTCGTGAAATGGACATGTGACCACTGCAGCTGATTGTTGGTTGATCAGTGGTGTTCACAGAAGTGTTTGCTGAGCCTTGACAACAAGTTGAAAAAACAAATGGAAATGTATAAGGGAGTCCTTTCCATGTCCTGATGGCGATCTGAAAAATATGTGCTGAATTTGGCACTCAACCATTGGGAAACTATGGCCAACCATTGAGATTCTTCAAATTGCTGATTGGCGGAGGCCTCGGGGGTCGGTCCCTTTGCTGTTCTTAGAATAGGTCATCACTATGTAAGTTCTGGAAAACGCTTTTAGAAGGGTAGTCCCCACACCAAAAGTTTGCAAAAACTCTTATAATGGTAGGAAATAAGAAATCAAGTAATTCTCATCTCACTGATCCCTCACTGCATCTGTTCCCAGCCTCCTCTACATTTGGGTCTACATTGATAATGTCCTGAAATTGACATGCTACCACTGAAGCCAATTGTTGGCTGAGCCTTGACAAGAAGTTGAAAGAACAAATGGAAATGTCATAAGAGGGTCCTTTCGATGTCCTGATGGGAGGTGCTGTGAAAAATCTGTGCTCAGTGCAGAATGGATGTATTCTCTACTCAATCCTTGACCAAGTAGGGCCAACCATTGATCTTCTTCAAACAGCTGATCGACCAAGGTGCCAGGTGTTGGACTCTTACTATTCTTAGGATAGGTCAGTTCTGGAAAACCCCTTTAGATGGGTTGTCCCTCAACCAAAAAATTGCAAAAACTCTTAAAATGATAGGAAATCAAGTAACCCCTTGTTCACATTTGTGTTTGTATTCCGTTCAGGGGAGTCCGCATAGGGACTCCCCCCAAACGGAATACCAAACGCAATTACAAGCACTGTGCAGTATAAGCACACGGATCCCAATAGACTATAATGGGTTCTGCGTGCTTGCTGCCAGATCTCCGCAGGAATCATCTGAACAGGAAATTAGCTCATAATCACAAGTTGGGTCTACAGTGATGATGTTCCGAATTGGACATGTAACCACTGTAGCCAATTGATGGTTGGTCAATGGTGTTTACAGAAGTGTTTTCTGAGCTTTGACAAGTTGAAGAAACAAATGGAAATGTCATAAGGGGACCTTTCGATGTCCTGTTGGGAGGTGCTCTGAAAAAAAATCTGTGCTGAGTACAGAAAGGACAAATTCACTACTCAACCATTGGGCAAGTAAGGCCAACCATTGATTCTTCAAACAGCTAATCGGCCGAGTTAACAAAGGTCCGGCCATTACTCTTCTTAGGATAGCTCATCAATATGTTTGTTCTAGAAAACCCTTTTAGAGGTGTCGTCCCACAACTAAAAACTCTTATAATTAGAGATGAGCGAGTACTGTTCGGATCAGCCGATCCGAACAGCACGCTCCATAGAAATGAATGGATGCACCTGGTACTTCCGCTTTGACGTCGGCCGGCCGCTTAACCCCCCGCGTACCGGCTACGTCCATTCATTTCTATGAGAGCATGCTGTTCGGATCGGCTGATCCGAACAGTACTCGCTCATCTCTACTTATAATGATAGAAAATAAGAAAACAAGTAATTCTCACCTCACTGATCTGCTTCTGTTCTCAGTCTTCTCTATAGTTGGGTCTCCATTGATGATGTCCCAAGATGGACATGTAACCACTGTAGCCAATCGATGATTGGTCAATGGTGTTTACAGGTCAGCCTGACTACAGTAGTCACATATCCAGGTCAGAGTGTCATTACAGGACTTGAGATAAGCAGAGGACTAGAAAGCAGTAAATCTGGAGCAGCAAGGGTTTGTTAAGGTAAGTATTACATCTTTTATTACTTTTTACCATTTTAAGTGTTTTTTAAAATTTATATAGGCCCTTTAAACAGGTTTTCCTTCTCACTGTTTCAGCAGTCTGCCCTCTTCTCACTTCTTGTATTTCTCCTGCCCCATCTTACTAAACGGGACACTATGAGGTATCAGAATACTTAGGCAGATCAGATAATCTGCAAATGCTTTAACGACTCAGTGTTATCTGTGTGTTTACTTCTCTTTATCATCAAACTGCAATTAGCTGAACTGATTGTCCTGCCGAGAGCAGTAAAGTGACGTCACATGTCATATCTCACAGGTCCCTGGTTATGGGAGGAATAAGTTTACATAGCAGGCAAACAAAGCAGCATTTCTAAAGCAATATATTTAGGAAAAGTCCTCAATTTGCATAAGCTACCAGTATAGATAGGATTCTTGAGCTGGGACAACCCTTTTAAGTTTCTAGGAACAATCCACCAGTTACTTGGGGTCATGAAATTAATTTGTTTTTTAGGCGGTCTTCCTACTCCAACAGTGTTTATTATACTGATGACCTATACAAAGGATAGGCTATTAGTATCTGATATGTGGGGTCTGACACCTGGACCTTGCGCTACTCAGCTAATCCAGCTACCTCCATTCGCAGGAAGCTTCAGCTATGGACAAGGCTGTAAGTAAAAGTAAAAGTTGCAGAGCTGCAGCCCCGTTCATTCTACAGTGGTGGTACTGGGGTATTGCAGATATGAACCATTTACTACAAAGCTGTTTTTGGCCCTGGGAACCCTGAGGCAATAACATCAACTAATCAATGTGGGGCCCAGGTCACCGGATATTCTCCGATCAGATACTAATGGTCTATTCCTTGGATAATTCCTTGGAAAATACTGTTGGGACCAGAAACCCCTTTAAGGTAACAGACCGTAATCTCCTTCTACTCCTGCACACCTAGTAAAGCCCTTTTGCCCTTGATGTTATACATTGTACAGTAAATAGTGTGTTTTTGTGACCGACCTTACCACTTTAACATGCAAAACAGGAATACTTCTAGGTGTCGTAAAATTAGGTTTGCATTTCTATGTAATCATTTCTATGGTCATTGGATAAAAAATCTGCATATATGACCTCCACATTGGCCTTAAGAGACAAAAAGGAGTATTGGAGGCATGCAGGATTGAATCTATTAAGTTACACCAGTACTTCTCATAATGTTCTAATATTCTGAACGGGCAGATGTCTCACAGATGGCTGAGTGCTGTATGTCCTTCAACCTAAGTGACCTTGGGTAGACTTTTATGTTTTCTTGCCTATGAAAAAGAACCAGCTTGTGGAAGTAGAATATACGGCTGCTCTTCCCGTACAAGACTGGTTGTGAATTAAACTTAGCAAATTACCAAAGGAAGCTTCTTAGAAGAAACATGACATTGTATTTCCTTTTTCTGTCTATTATTTAAAAGCTGACAAGAAATATTAGGTCTTAAAGCTCCAGACTGCAATTAATTAGTTAGCGGAGTATTGTCTGCATATGTAGAAAGATCTTAACTGCTGCAAGAAAGAAACATCCTTTCCAAATGGACCTAGTAAAATTTGATATTGGGAATGTCCTCTATGTGCGGTGTACATTGTCAATCGGTTAATACCATAATGTATCTTTTTAATCCGTCGCGAAAAGTCATCGTCTGATGGAGGGCTTCGCGTTATCTTATATGCCCTGATCTTTTTTTCATGCTTTCCGTCGGAAATTCTCAAGTCGTGGCTTTAAAAGAATTATGGTTCAAAAAGGGGAGCGCGGAGGTAGAGTTGGGTTGTCTCTTATGGCTTCAAAATAAGTTGTAAAGCAAGTTTCATTTGATTATGTGACCCAGTGGGATTTATATGCATGCTTTATAAGAAAGCAACGTACGGGGACAAAATATATGTCTTTGGGATGAAAGCGCAAATAAGAGAACAGCTTGGGAGCAGATGCAACTACATCATATGGCTGCACACAACAAAGACATACTAAGTAACAAAAGCGAAAAGTAAAAATAATAATAATACTGTCTGTCCTGATGTGCCAAGGGTTCAATTATTAACTAATATCTGTAAGGGCTTTGTGTACGCTCGCAGGAGAGGTTTTGTCTGGCCCATCAATTTTGAAAAATTCATAATAGGATACTAGATCCTACTAGTGTCATAGAGGAGCATCCGATGCAGAGTTAAGTGGTTTGCAACAAACAGGATTTGTAAAAATGTTTACAAAAATTTTGTGTTTGGTGAACATGAAAAAAACCTTCATACTTACCTCTCCTGGACTTTGAAGAAAGTATCATAATGTCAACAACATTTTCCCCCCATGTGACTGCCAGGGCCTGTGATTGGGACTCGGGTCTGCTGACATCATAAAGAAGGAGAGAAGATGGGAAAGAAGATTGGATGTTGTAGGAGAGCCCCGGAGCGGTAGGAAAAGGAGAGTAAGTTTTTTGGGGGGTTTTCACACATTGCTTGAGCAATTTATTATTATACCTTGGGGATTATTGATAGATTATTTTATTCATGAAGCTGTGATTTGTTCACAATATGTTGATATTATTTTAGCACTGTATGGTGGTATTTACTTAGCCTTGATGTGGCGATTCAGTATATCATTTTTGCAGTGTATGATTGTGGCATTATTACTTAGCCCAAATACATATAGAGTGTACCTTTATTGTATACCTATACTGTGCTGCATACTATTGGCATTGTATGGTATATAATAGTTATTTGCACAATGTATGACTGTATGAAGGTGGCCTTTCAGAGGATCTCACTACACATTCAATAGCTGTTGGCTGCCATCTTCTTATAATGAATTTCCCAAACACGTGCACACTTGGATTGGCCAAATGTGTTTTCCATGGGGAGAGGGGAGTAATCCATTTCCAGATCAATCTAATTGTGATCTCCCTCCTGTAGAAAGTAGGGAAGCCTCCATACATATAAGATGGTCAGCTGATCCCACCAAAGTTGGAAGGTTTGGGAAATATTAGCATTAAAAACATAATCTTTTTGTAGCTCAGCAGAAGTTTCGCGCATTCTGTTGGGTCTTCAGAATATGTTGAGTTGTCTTACGGAAAGGTTGGTTTTTGGTCAACAATTAATAGTATAGAATGTGTTTATGCTGCTATATCTGAGAAAACGAAAGCGAATTTCATCATGCTAGAGCCATGACCAAAAATCAGTCTAGGTTCTCACTCGATATTGAGCTGTAACACGCTCAGAAGAGGACAATTACAGATGCTTGAATTTTGGGATTATTTATCTAATTTTAACCAGATTTACATTGTTGCAATTATTTGGATTCACAACAATATTGAAAGTGCTGAAAGGTGCAGCCATCCAACAAGTCCCATTGCATCTAGTCCACCACAAGACTTCTTCCATCTCATACATTTTCCTAATTCAGACAATTAAATAAAAAATATACACAATGGAGAAACTTTTCCAGTCCTGATTTATTACATAGAATTAAACCAGAGTATTTAACATTTATCTGTCAATGATTCTCTTTCATTTATCTCTATAGGTTTCCTCTACATGACACTTGTAATTTGTTCTCTGTTGTATCTTTATAGTGACTTATATGACAGAAGCAATTTGTTCTCTATTTTCACTCCGCTAACTACGATTTCAGAATTTTTCTACTCATCTGAATTAAAGGGGTTATTTGGGGATGGAATTTTTTACATTATATTCAGTGCAATGTTAAACTTCCTGTCTCCGACTGTCCTCTATGACATGAACGATTCCGCTCTACCCCAGCTGTAGTCCATAGAGTAGAGCAAAGTCAGCGAGGCGATGGAGAGGTCCTCCAAAATAGTCATCAGGTGCCTGGGCACCCTCTGTTATACAGTATTGGATGTGCTGGGAAATTTTCCATCCTCATGACTCCTTTAGAGTTGTTTCCCCATAGTAATAAGTTATCACCAGTCTATAGGTTGGATGATAATTGTCTGACCACTGGAGGTCTCATCTCCAGGACCCTAACTGATCACAGAAACGCATGTTCCTATTACAATGGGGTAAAGCCTATGGGACTATATAAGCCAGTCCCAAAAGACTGGATAGAGCAGTGGTATCCATGTGTAACCATTTCTCTACATAAACAGGGCACATAGGACATTGAATCTACAGGAGAATCATGTGTACATCGAAGTCTGTATGCAGCATCGTATGACAAATCATGGAGTGCCTGGGTCCAGAACTGCCGGGACTTGCACATCTTCTTGTACATTCCCATGCATGAGATTTTTCATATATAACAGAGAGATAAATGTGTTTTCCAGCTATAGAATTAGATATATTGACATGTTTCCATTAGGCACTTCTTTCTATCATTATATCTTGTAATGTTTCATCATTTATGGATTGTTGAAGTCAGGAAAATTAAAAGAAAGAGCCATTATATCTTATAATATTAATGATTTCCTAGTGAATTGTCCATGTGATTATACTAGAAGTCCCTGATTAATAAATGGTTACATCAGAAGTCACTATACATGTATTAAATATGCATGGAGTGCAGCTCAACTTTGATTTTTGGTGTCAACTTGGGATGCCTTAAAGGGGTGTTCCATTCCGTTTTTTAACCCCTAAGGAGGCTTAAAATAATAAAATAATAATGAACATATTCACCTGTCCATTCGGCTGGGAATCCAGTGGAGAGTCTCTGTTCATGTCCTCGGTCTTCTTGACCTTTGGCCTGAACTGATTGTTATAACCTACTTTTTTGGGAATTTTTTTGAAGGGATATTAGCCTGATCCCTGGGATATACACACACTTTTCACTAATGCAACTGGAATTTTGGACTTTGCAGACAGATATATATAGATCAGGTTAGGCTGGATTCACACCGGCACTCGTTTGGGGATTCCGTCCCCCAATTCTACTAGAAAAATGTAAGCAGGACTTTTCTCTCCGCATTTTTCGGTGGGAAATTCTTATAGTCTATGGGATCCATGGGTAGCTGCTTTTTAAACAGATTGGGATTATGCTTTCCTGGTCCCCAAGTGGACCCTAAGAACAAATACCCAAGCGCAGGTTTGAAAATAGCGTCATTGTCCTGGTTCTTTGCTTGCAATAGCCCAAGATAAGCGGCAGAATGTTTGACTACTTAACTCTAAGGCCAACGCCCCATGGGTCGATACACAGCACTAAAGCTACACATTGCAGTTGTTCCCGCAGCATTTTGAACAGAAAGTTCATGGAATTTTCCTCTGCGGACTTTCTGTTACCATTATATCTACGTGGAAGCCGCCGGTGTTTACTGACATGCTGCAATTTCCAAAACTGTGCCGGTTTTGGAAATTGCAGCATGTCCGCACTGCGGTTTTAACCTCAAAGTGGGCATCGTATTTGCATGAATCCCATCCACTATAACGCCACAAATTTTCCTGACGCGGGCAAATTGCAGCATTTCTGGCCTGTGTGGCCCCGGGCTAAAGTAGTTTGTTTTTTTTCGAGTTTCTTAATGATACATTTTAGACATTTTGATCAACAATTGATTAGGTAAATGCCTGTAATGTTTATTCACTAGCAACCAAAAGCCATGCATGATTGACTGCTTGTTCTACGTGATCCATCTTCTATAGACTCACCATTCATTGGGCAGTTCAGTAGTTAATGTTGATGGTGGGATTGTTTGTACGAAAAATCCTACTGTATCATTGATCAGACGATCATATGATGTTAACCTGAGATCTAACGTGTGTGCCAAGCCTAAGAGCCAAAAAAAGGAAGGACACATCTGTAGAGATGAATGGATGGATGGATGGATGGATGGATAGGTGGGTGGATGGATGGATAGATAGATAGATAGATAGATAGATAGATAGATAGATAGATAGTCTAAAGTGGTTATTTCAGAGCACTGTTTTCATAAGTACAAGATACCGATTTCGGCATTGGAAAAGACGGTCATAAAATGAATTTATTTACAGTTGTTGCCAAAAAGAATGACATCTTTAAAGAGGACCCTTCATCAGATTGGGCACAAGCAGTTCTACGGTCCCGGTACCGTAGCTCTTTACAGTCAGAAGGGCGTTCCTGACAGTCAGTCAGGTACGTCCTTCTCCATAGCAGCGCCTATTGCGCTGTACAGTGTGAGCGGGGAGGAACGCCCCCTCTTCTCCTGATAATACTCGTCTATGGAGGAGCACTGTCAGCAGAGGGAGGGGGCGTTACTCCCCGCTCACACTGTACAGCGCGATAGGCGCTGCTGTGGAGAAGGACCTTCCTGACTGACTGTCAGAAACGCCCTTCTCACTGTAAAGCGCTACGGTACCGGGACCGATAGCTCTTTACCCGGGCACAGATCGGGAAAGCCGATAGTGCGCTGAATTCAGTCGGCTTTCCAGCAGTGTATGGAACTGCCTGTGCCCAATCTGATGAAAGGTCCTCTTTAAGTAAAAAAAAAATTATTACAAATCATCACTTAGCAAAAGTCTAAAATCAACATAAATCGTTAAATGTGTCTGTAGAAACCCAACGCATGCATATTATAAATGAAGCACCGCTACGTCCATGTCATTTAAATATAAATTAATGGAGAAAAAATAGATTTTTTACTGACTATACAATGCATGGCGCTTAAATACTTAATTAGAATGACACAGCTAATTAATAAGTTTTTTCCAATTATAAATTAACTCAGGATCAGAACTCTGGCTTTGCATGTAATTTCCTATAATAGCAAAAGCTACAGCAAAACATGTCTCCTACCAACCGTAACTTAAAAAAAAAAACATAGTCAGGTTCTCTGTGGGTTTCGATTTTTCAGTAAATTATCTCTGTGGGGACTTTTTATTATTGTTTATTCATTATTTTCCATTATTTTCCAATTTTTGGAAAAAAAAAATATTTTAATAGGCTGGAATCACACTACTTTATGTGAATAAATGGTTGAGAAAAACAATATTTCTGAAGAAATGCCAGGTCATACAGAGAAGAAACAGAGGTCCATAACACCTGTCAAAGTGAGCCCTTGCTCCAGGCAACCACAGTCCAATGCCAATTATTATAACCAAGACCTTTAAGGAGATAATAGGCCCCTACTACAACAGGACCTTTCACATCCAACATAAGACAACCCCATTTGGACCTTAATTTGTGGTTAATCATTTGCTGATTGGGTCTATTTCTTATAAGTTAATACAATATTAACCAGTAAGACCTTATCGATGCTGTATTGTTAGGGAATTGCTAGGACAGCAATTCCCCAGTAGCTGTTGAAAACCCCGGGGCGCGACACAAGAGACAGTGAGCCCTAAGCTGAAGCCCCCAACTGTCCCTTCCTATTGCCAGGTCCTATCCTACGTAATAGGCAGCAACCACGAAGACGATCACTTCCTGTATATGTGAGACACAAAACGCAGACAAGATGGACAACAACAAAGGGAGGTCAGCTAGCCAAGGGTCAGTAAACAGTCGAGCGATGCAGTGCCAAATCGGAGTCCAAAGAATAGTCAGTAGGGGAAGCCATAGGTCAAGGATTAGAATGCAAGCAAGAATACTGACAGCAAAAAGCAGGTACGCACAAGGCAATAGCAAGCACTGGTGTGAATGAGAGCCAAGACTAAATAGGGAGGAAGAACCCGCCCCTGGAGTTGACAGGAAGACAGGCTGTCAATTACAGGGCAAGGCCAGATTAACCATTAGAGGAGCAGAGAGAAATGAAGGTGAAGGAGTTGGGTGTGGTGGAAAATCAATTACCAAGGTGAAAGAATAGGGCAGTGTTCAGACAATGCAAGAAGAACCCAAAGGAATAAATCACAACCGAACACACCTCCTGCGCTGCAGCATGCGGCCGGATGATGACGCCAAAGCCCGGACGGGCAAAGATGTTACATGTATTCATAGTGAAAAGGATTATCATTAAAAATAATGGATGTGCATAACTATTTGATGGAGAATGGGCCCTCATAATTCCATGTAGGACCCCGCTGATTCCATGAAGGACACCAATGATTCCATGTAAGACCCCACTGATTCCATGTATGGCCCCACTGATTCCATGTAGGACCCCAATGATTCCAAGTAGGACTCCAATGATTCCATGTAGGACCCCAATGATTCCATGTAGGGCCCCACTGATTCCATGTAGGACCCCAATGATTCCATGTAGGGCCCCACTGATTTCATGTAGGACCTCAATGATTCCATGTAGGACTCCAATGATTCCATGTAGGGCCCCACTGATTCCATGTATGGCCCCACTGATTCCATGTAGGGCCCCACTGATTCCATGTAGGGCCCCACTGATTTCATGTAGGACTCCAATGATTCCATGTAGGACCTCAATGATTCCATGTAGGGCCGCACTGATTCCATGGAGGGCCCCACTGATTCCATGTAGGACACCATTACTAGAGCCTGGTAATGTCATACAAGACAGAAAGGAGAGGTACTTGTTTATCTCCTCATCCCTTTCGCATAACACTAAGGCTAGTTACCTTGCTTGTTGAAATTTTGGACTTTACCATCCAGTAGAAAAAGATGAAAAAAACATAACCAGGTCTTCTTAATTCGAGGACTCCAAAGAAGCGGGATTCCCCCCACCAGTATTTATAACCTTGAAAAGGGTTGTCTGATCAGAATTGCCACTCAATATGCATCAAACATTGTATATGCTAATGTATATCATATAACTTTTTATACATTGTGCAGTATACTTCTATAGAGATATGAGTATCATCAGTCATTGGTAAAATTATTGAGCTACTCTTAGTATTGCTGTACATTGCATTGCGAGCCATTATAATACACTTACTATATGGTGATGGTTGAAATGTACAGAAATGTCAGTAATACACTGTATGGGGGTTTATCTGGCTAGGTTAAGGCATTTTGGTGTAATGTATAAGGTATTACTCAATGCAAACTAGAAGCACAGACGCTTACTGTAAAATTGTTAGTGTCTCCAACACCACTCCATCAGACTGCCCATCACCACAAAAGCCAAATTTCTAGGGCACAAGAAGTGGGCATACAACATAAGCAAAAAGACAACATTCTGGATATAAACATGGTACAACTACATAAATCTACACATTGATTAGTAACAAAGCAACGTACTTTGTAAGGCTAAAAAATTACATATTTCCATCCAGTTCATTATTATCAGATCGCTCCACCTTATAAAATGAAGCTCTACTATATAATCAAGACAAGGAACTTCCCACCCTTATCGATATCTATACAGTTCCTATACCTGAAGATCTCTTCAAAAGTCCACCTCTTTGAGACCACCCTTTATCCAGATCAAATTTCCTGTTCCACCATATATTATGCATAATGGTCATCTTCGTTGAAAAGACCATCCCTCTAGTAGACCATTTTTATGGCAATTTCCGATGGTCCTTTCAAAAAGATCTATGTAGTTTACCATGTGTCCTGATGAAGGCTACTTGAGGCTGAAACGTTGGCTATTTGTCGTAAAAATTAAACCAACGTTTTAAGAAGGCTTGACTTCCAGAGCTTTGGAAATTGAGCTTTTTCTACATTTACAAACAAAAACAAAACCCAAAATGATGGGCCGTTCCCGAGTGCTGCTCATTTATCCAGATTTTACCAGACAGACACTTATCTCTTTAGCAATAAGCCTCTGTAATTAAAGGTGGGGATGTGAGAGAGTTCAGTCTCTGGCAACATGTCACATAGCTGGCTGCTTATATTCCTTGGTGGTTTATCAAAGACCGTTCCTTTAATATGGAGATTACACTTATGTACTTGTCTGAACTTGAAAGGCATTTTCCTAATTTACTTATTAATGAGATGTTAATCTATTTGTACGGCACGTCACAAGTTTGGAGCGGAAAAGAAAAAAAAAATCTTTGCAATTTAACTAGCGATAAACCCAATAATTTAAATGAAAAATAATAAATTTGGCTTTTTCACATTCGTTCGGTTAAAAATTGATACAGTCTATGTTAAATTTATTAATATTGCTTGCTGTCATTCAGTTTGCAGCTCTAACCGAAATATAACTTGACAGCGGCCGCATTAAAGATGTATGCCATTGTATTCAACAAAGATTAATGAAGCCCAGTAAAAATAGCTGTAAAGGAGAAAGTGATCCGAATGTAAAATCAGTGAATTAAATGAGGCCTTGCATACCATTTGTTAATATGCATGAGGAGGGAGTCAGCAAATGAAAATGTCTTTCTGCGAAGTTCATTTGGGAATGTTGCAATATTGTCTGAATATCAGCCAACTATTGAACAGCAGCTTAATAAAGCTCAAGTATGGTTGCGAACTGTGCATGTTTTTCATGAAAAAGCTCTCTACTGTTCATTTAGAAGCAGCCGGTCCTTAGCCAAGAAAAAAAAAAATGAAAAATTTAAAAAATGTATTCCCCTGTGTTTTTTTTTTCCCTTTTTTTTTTTCTTTGCCATCGGCGCTCAATGGCTTTACACAAAAGAACTCTTCTTTTTGTCTTAGGTTATATTCAGAATTTAGATGAAAAATAATTAACAGTGCACTTGTGTCAAACTGCTGGCTAAGGATTCCGCGAGATGGGAGAATGGAACGTTTTCAATGGAATTTAGGAAAAAAAAAGTCTTGGGTTGAGAGCGATTGATGGTCATGTTTACTAGATGTAAAATATATCAATATATAATATATATGAATTTGCTACACATGGGTCCCCCCTTATTGACCAGCTTGAAACAAAAAATCACGATTTCTCAATACTCTGTCAGGAGATGTTTATCCTTTAAGTGTCTAAATGTGGCCATCTAGTGGCCATGATGTGGGTTGCAGCCTGTTGAGAGTAATATTCAATTTGTATTGGAAGAGCTTGATGAATATAAATGGGACACGCCAGTACCTATCTGTCTTTATTCATCCAGCACAACCAGTTATTATGAATACAGATTACAGGGCCTTGATCCACCATATAGCTCTTGTATACTTCTACCCTAGAAGCAATGGTCCTATGGAAGAATACAACACAGAATGGAGCATACCAATATCTTTTCTCATTTACTTTGTATGTAAGTAAAAAATCTTGAGTATGCGTGAAGTTTAAGGAGGTATAAAGGGAAACAGGATGGGCCTATATATTTCTCCTGGTGCCATATTATGGCTCAATAAAAAAAAACAGATCATGAATAAAGCCATGTCCACGAGCTTCAATATTGAAATCTATCTATACTATACTTCCCAGTTGTCTTTCGAAACACAACACATATTCCAATTTGGGGATCTTTTAGATCTAGTGTTTGTAGATTTTATAGATAATATATATATAAAATAACCAGCAAATTGTCCTATACCTACAGATAACTGAGTAGCTACAATGGTACATAGAGTGGGCAACTGAAGTTGGCCCCATCCATCTTCCCTATGGGTAGTATGAAACCGGACAGAGCTTTCCTTGGTCATTGGAGACACGTTACGAAACGGGACCAAGGGTAATCTTTAACTCTCTTACTAGGGATTACAGTACCACAATACAGGTTTCGCTAAATCCTTATAAAGACTGGGGATAATGGTATTAAAGGGTTTTTACTGCCCCATATGTATTTTTATACTTATGACCTTATCCACAGGATAGATGACCAGCTTCTGATCTTTGGGGGTTCCAACATATCAACTGATCTGTCCAATAGTATAGCCGGGTGGCAACTGGATCGGTGGATCTGTCCAGGTCCAAGTGTTGGACTCCCACAGATCAGATACTGTGGATAGGTCAACAGTATCAAAACTATGTTTGAGTCAGGAACCCGCTTTAAGGGATACCCTGAAGCCTAACCAAGGCGCCCAGGCCAATCTATAAGGGTGCCCCACTTTACATGCAAATGCACTCCTATACTGAAATAATTCCAACACATAATAATGAAAAAATAAGTTTAAAAGTAAAATCCTTTGGGGTCCAAACAGTGGAATTATTCTCTTAAAAATATTATATACAATTATTATTGATGCAGAAGTAAAAAGCCTTAAATAAGTTATAAAAAATAGGTTTCCTATTCCAATTCTCCAACGTACAAATCCTCCCATCTGTTCAGATTTAGGGATTTGAGTCTATTATATCAAATAATAATAAGATTGCTTTTTATTTTCTAGTTTATTTTTTTGTTGTACGTTGCGATGCAGAAGTCCTTTTTTTTTTTTGCTAAACCGTCTTTGCAGTATTGAGATCATAGATTTATTCAAGTAACAAAAAGTTAACCAATGACAGTACAGTTGTGGCGTGTGATCTTCAGCAGGATAGCATAAGAAGAAGGCTGAGAGAAGTCACAGCAGGGGAGTCGCCTGTAATATGTGTCGGGAAACACAATTTGTGTTTGTATTATTACGAGGCATCAGGTTGACTCCTGGATGTCACAGTTTTCTTCTTTAAAGCCGCTCACTGGTAAATTGATATAACCTTTATTATAGGCAGGCTGTAAAGAAGCCATCACCTGTACGCGTTTCTAGTGCTTTAATGATCTCCATTATTTTTTCATCAGCCAACAATAAATGTGTTATCTACTATTTTAGGAAAAGAATATATACTGTGAGATTTAAAAAAAAAATAAAATAAAAAATAAAATAAAATAAAATCGACAGATAAGCATTTACAAGTAATGCATTTTTTCAATAGCTTTGTAATTTTTTTTAGAAAAAATTAAAAATTAGACCCTGTCTTAATGCAATAATAGCCTAGTTACTGCCAGCCTTATAATAATGCCCAGACGGAGGCACAAAAACAGAAGCATCCCCATAGCCAATGTCAAACTGGGTCCCGATTATGGGGCCACTAAGGACAGAGAAGATCTTGCGTTTGTTTTTCCCTTCTTGCCCTTTCAGTTCCGGACAATTCTTCACCCCTTGTTTGTGTAGGTGAGAGGGGTTTTGAAAAAAGTTATTGCCATTCCCTAGAGATGAGGGAAATGGTAAATTACAAATTTTCCAAAAATGTTGCATTAAGCTGAACCCAAGATTTTTGTGCTTTGCCAACTACGAGAAGGTGACAGGCAGAGTGTTGGAATCTGGCTATATCTCCCCCAGATTTTTAACTTATTTGTGGTCCAGTACAGGTATTGGGTAGGCCTCAGTTTAAGGTGTGAGTCCTTGGCTCATTACTGGGCCAGAAAAGGTTGCAGATCCTGCACGTCAGGTCAGATCCAGGGAGTGAGAGGAGGCGTCTGGGTCTGTCCTGTAACTCTGAGTTTGGTGAGACAATATTGTGCTTGTTTTGTTCGTGTGGCTGGTAGTAAGTCAGACATATAGTTAGGTTATCGATTCTACTTAGTTAATCGCTCAGACGAGCAGGATTTTGTTTTGTTTTTATTTGAAGTTAAGGCTTTATTTTATTTTGTTCATTTTGTGCCTGAAGTCAAGGTTTATTTATTCTCTTGGGGTTTTTTTCTAAATAAACCTGTTTGCTGCACATTTGGTGTCCCTGTCTTTGGCTGTTTGAGTTCACACCATTGTTGGTACCGAGCTACCTACCCCACACAACCTCGAATCATTATTAAACTTTGGGGTCTCATCAGACCCTAGTCTATATTAAGGAAAAAGGAGAACTAGAGAGGTTCAAAAAAATAATAAATAGTCAATTCCACCTTCCTTCACCTCTCCCAGGCAACCTTATGGCATCAGGTGTTCATTGGTGATCAGTCCTCTTCCGACTTTCTGAGAGTTGTCAGAACAGGACACCACGAAGGGGCTCAGGAAAAAAAAAATCACATTTCCCTGAGCTTCTCCTTATTATAGACCCCAGGGTATAATTTTAGAACTTCTGGTCCAGACTGAAACTAAACTGGTGGACAAACCTCTAGAATATATGCAAAACAAATCTTGCAAGGTCTACCACCTCATCACTAGCACCCAATCACAAAGAAGATGGGACCAATCATGGCTAAGCTACCTCTCTTCAAGTGTTACATAGCAGCTCCATTGTCCAAGACTATAGGATGTATGACCTTGACATCATTCCTCTTCTACTCTAATCCCTTACACTATGTCAGCATTCAGAATGCCTATTGGTGGCCTCCTCTTAGGGTGCGTTCACATGATGTAAAATGGAGCGCAAGCTGGCACATATACGCATGTCAGCATTTTGCGCGGTCAAAAAGATCCCATTGATTTCAATGGGAGTTATGAGCGGATATGTGCCAGCTTGCGCTCCATTTTACATCGTGTGAATGCACCCTTAATGTGCCAATATGTTATTAGAAATAGGTCCAAGGTAGAACATATATTCATATATCCTGATGTACCTTTGGCCAATAGCTATTCATTCCAACTCCCCCATATACATACACGTATGGCACAGTGGCAGAATTTTTATCTCCTTGGGGAACAAAGGATTGGACATGATAAAATTGAACATGCCCTATCTTTGGGGATGTGTATGGAGTTGATGCACAAACACATAAGACATTCAACTAGTCTTTCTGCAATGGGTAGGATCAGTGTATGTTTAAGGGAACCTAATTGTTGCTAACATAACTTAGACCTTACATATACTGTATATAGAGGGATTCATGCACAGTATACCTACTAAATCCTGTCCCCTACAGGCCAAGTGCTTGTCTTATGGGAATGAAAATTAAATTGTATATGCAACACAAGGACAGATATGAGCATATTTAAGGTTAGTAAATTTACACATTCTCCTAAGTGGGTGTCTGTTCAGTTTTCTGCATTCATTCCTTTTTGACAATTCCATCTTTTTTGCATTTCTTGGCAAGAAACCCAAACTAGACTGGTTCAGATCCCCTTAGCACCTATATAGATACTGGTTCAGATCCCCTTAGCACCTATATAGATACTGGTTCAGATCCCCTTAGCACCTATATAGATACTGGTTCAGATCCCCTTAGCACCTATATAGATACTGGTTCAGATCCCCTTAGCACCTATATAGATACTGGTTCAGATCCCCTTAGCACCTATATAGATACTGGTTCAGATCCCCTTAGCACCTATATAGATACTGGTTCAGATCCCCTTAGCACCTATATAGATACTGGTTCAGATCCCCTTAGCACCTATATAGATACTGGTTCAGATCCCCTTAGCACCTATATAGATACTGGTTCAGATCCCCTTAGCACCTATATAGATACTGGTTCAGAGCTGAATAGCCCAGTCCTTTATTAGTTCCACAAATATATAACTTCTTCCATTCCACTCTGAATCTTTTAGTGTCTCATTACAGATTCATCATCTCCCCGCGAATAGAATTTATATATTTATTTTAATATATAACCAATATATTTCTAAATTTCATTACAGAGTAGCAGGAGAGCTACAGAAAGTGTGAATTCTTTTACTTCCTGCTAGAGAAATTCTCACCTCTTGCCATTTATACTCTCAGTCGATTCCTAGCCCAAGAATTGACACCTCGGCGGGAGTCCTGAAAAAGAGAGACAAAACAATATTAGAGGGTGTCACCTACCATAAGTGGTGCCAATATATGGATGACAAATGATAGGAAACAGCCATCAAACCACATGCTGAGCCATGGAAATGGGATCCTCACTTCCTTCTGAATGTAATTCAGTATCACTTCACATGCTTTATTATACAGTAATATTATTCTAATCTTCATTATAGCCCAATCAATGATACATTAACCCAAGAACTGTACAGTAATTTCACTTAATGTAAAAAGTATGAACGTATCGTGCCGAGCCTGTTTTCACGTCATTAATAGGTGATCCAAGTGCAAAAACGAAAGGATTCTTAAACAGACGAGAATATTTTATGATGGCTGGGTCATCTTGTCATGGAAAAAATATTCATTTCAAATTAAATTACCAATTTTATTATGAATTTACTGTAATGATTTTACGTATCCACTATATCGGAGCCATTATATGCTTTTTTTTTTCGGCAAAAGCAATAATTTCCATGTATATTATATTTTTTAGATCTCTGTTTAGATTGTAATATTGTATTTTATGTGTAATTCAGGGGCACAAGGGCAATTGAAGAAACCATAGGCCCCCATGGCAAAAGTTGGAATGGTTCCGCTTTCCACCATGTCCTTCCATACTATGTCAGAAGCTTACGATATTTTAGGGGACATTCATACCGAGTAAAGTGGTGCTGATTCTGCCACGATAACTCGCGGCAGAATCAGCGCTGATAAAAAGACCCCCATAGACTTCAATAGGTTCCATCTTCCGCGCGGAACTCATTGAAATCAATGGTTTAAAAAGCCTCCCATTGATTTCAATGCGTTCTACGTGGAAGACAGAACCCCTTGAACTATATAAGTGTTCTTATGAGTGCTGATTCTGCCATGAGATATCGTGGCAGTATCAGTGCCAACTTCCTCCATGTGAATGCCCCCTTAGTCTCCACTGTATACCTATATATCTTTTCCTTATGAACAGAGATATTGCACAACTGATATAACAGAAAAATGCATGCAGTGGTGGAAATGTATTATTAGTTTTCTGGAGTAGCAATGGTGTATCATAGTTGCATGGCCCTGATTTGTGCCTAAAACACACCATATCAGCATTTTTGCACCATTTGTTACTTTTTAAGACAGTGAGTGGAGTGGGACAGGAGTCTAGACAGGTTGGGAACCTTGGACGTAAATTCATGCTAGAAAATTGGCGTGTCATACCTGAAGTCTATGCCAGTCTCTAGCTGGTGTAGTTTTCTGTTCAGGTGCACAGGTTCTCCTGAGATGCACCACAATCAATAAGATTCCAGAGCCTTATTAATCTCAGGGCATATTTTGCCAGCAGGAGAATTTATTAATTTTCTAATGTATTTTGTGTATTCATTCCTTACATCAAGTCTTTCCAGGAATACAAGCTTTCAAGTTAGCTTTCCACTAGAAGAAAGAAACTGTCTCTCTAGGGTCATTGAGAAGTAGCTAGAGAGACAGGTTTTCTCCTTCTGGAACATTTTGCATACTTATTTTCCATGAAGCATTGTCAGACTCCACACACCAGCTGGATCTCCTCAATGTGAACCAGTTTTCCTAGAATTCCAGGGGACAAAAATCTATCATGGTCATTTGATAACTACAGAGGTATATGGCTACAAGACAGAACTTGGCAAAGAATATAGCAACTGTAAACAGTCATTTTCCTATGTGTCCATGCTATGTTTTAGATATAAGCCAGGGTCTAACTTGAGGGGGTACAGTAGCGCCATGGCCCAGGAGGTTGCAGTTGCAAACACTCTTGCAGTCTGTGCATCATAAATTTATTATCCCTGCCCTCTGGTGCACTGAAGTGAGAAGATGAAAATTTATGGTGCACAGACCTTCACTGTCAAAAAGGAACAAAATTAACCTTTTAATGCCAAAAGCATAGTGTAGTTGGTCAGAAGCATGTAGTCAAGGGGAAATTCTGTGCAGGGGAGCTGTTTCACAAAAGAGGACATGATTACTGTCATGGGGGGGGGGGGGCAACTAGAGTGGATGGGAATAATAGGAAGCTTGTGTGCACAGACAAGTTGGAAGCAAGTCTTCTTGGTGGTCTGAGGCCAGATAGAGAAGGAAAGAAAAAGTAAATGCTGCAAAATTTTTCAGAAAGGAATAGCTGACAGTCATTAGAAGTTGGGCAGGGAGGCTCAAGCTGAGCACCAGGACCGTACACCTTTGGATATACCCTAATATGAACAACAATATCTGCATTCACTATAAGTCTGAACTTGGAACCCACTTTTGAATCGAAACAGTTAACATCGACTAATCTCAAAAATCTTCACAATTTTACAAACCACTACAACCCGCAGTTGTGGGTAGGAGAACAGGAAGATGGTTTGTGTCTATTTATAGAGTCTAGATTAAACAGAATAAAAAAAATTCTGTAAGATTACATAAGATGTTCATCGAGGGGAATGGGACTACACTGACGTCTATGAAGAGTGACTGACAACTTTTACAAACAAGTAAGGATTGGCAATGCGGATGTCCACTGGTCCTCGCGGGGGCCTTGACAAGCGTAGAAGCCTAATGATGATCTGGTCGTTACCTGTAAGATACTCAGTGGGAGTGATTAATCACTGTCTCTGAAGAGTTCCTTAAGAAACTCTTCAAGACGGTTTCCACTGCCAGGGTTCTTATTGAGTCAACTCCATTGACAAGAGTGGATGAGATGCACCGGGCTGCTAATAAATAAAGGAGGCAGAAAATGCCCATCGGCCCATTACAATCAGGTTCTCTGAAACCTTTCCAATCTACTCATATTCAAAGGAACCAAAACTGAGTCACATGTCATAAATCAAAATGATCTGAACTATTTCTATGGTTTTACCTTCCACAGGAGCAGAAATGTCCTCATTGCATTTTATTAGTATAGTTTCATAGCAAGAAATAATCGTTCACAAATGAGAAAGTATTTACATTTCTTACATCATAAATGGTTTCAGTGGAATACATAACATTGTGTTACGTTTGTGTATTTTTCCCTGTTTATTCAGCACAAATTACATGTTGGATATTTTTATACTACAACATATTTGCAATTAAAAAAAAAAACGTATTTATTAAATCTGCATTTTTGTGGTTTTAAGTTTGACAGATTGACAGGGTTTAAGTTTGATTTTGTCCACATATATATTTTGGTGAGTCAAATATACACAATTTAAAAATTAGTGGAAATTCTGAGTTGAGTGTATATAGTTTTTATGATTTAATTCAGCATTTTCAGGGAAACTGACATTAAAATGCTGCCAGGACTCAAAGAGAGTATAGTGAGTCCTGCTTCCCCCACCACTCATAGAGAAAGCCTGTGAGTCCTGCTTCCTCCACCACTCATAGAGAAAGCCTGTGAGTCCTGCGTCCTCCACCACTCATAGAGAAAGCCTGTGAGTCCTGCTTCCCCCACCACCCATAGAGAAAGCCTGTGAGTCCTGCTTCTCCCACCACTCATAGAGAAAGCCTGTGAGTCCTGCTTTCCCCACCACTCATAGAGAAAGCCTGTGAGTCCTGCTTCCCCCACCACTCCTAAAGAAAGCCTGTGAGTCCTGCTTCCTCCACCACTCATAGAGAAAGCCTGTGAGTCCTGCTTCCTCCACCACTCATATAGAAAGCCTGTGAGTCCTGCTGCCTCCACCACTCATATAGAAAGCCTGTGAGTCCTGCTGCCTCCACCACTCATAGAGAAAGCCTGTGAGTCCTGCTTCCCCCACCACTCATAGAGAAAGCCTGTGAGTCCTGTTTCCCCCACCCACTCATAGAGAAAGCCTGTGAGTCCCGCTTCCTCCACCACTCATAGAGAAAGCCTGTGAGTCCTGTTTCCCTCACCCACTCATAGAGAAAGCCTGTGAGTCCTGCTTCCTCCACCACTCATATATAAAGCCTGTGAGTCCTGCTACTCCCACCCACTCATAGAGAAAGCCTGTTAGTCCTGCTTCCTCCACTACTCATATAGAAAGCCTGTGAGTCCTGCTCCCCCACCACTCATAGAGAAAGCCTGTGAATCCTGCTTCCTCCACCACTCATAGAGAAAGCCTGTGAGTCCTGCTTCCTTCACCACTTATAGAGAAAGCCTGTGAGTCCTGCTACTCCCACCCACTCATAGAGAAAGCCTGTGAGTCCTGCTTCCTCCACCACTTATAGAGAAAGCCTGTGAGTCCTGCTTCCTCCACCACTCATATATAAAGCCTGTGAGTCCTGCTTCCTTCACCACTCATAGAGAAAGCCTGTGAGTCCTGCTTCCTCCACCAATCATATATAAAGCCTGTAAGTCCTGCTTCCTTCACCACTCATAGAGAAAGCCTGTGAGTCCTGCTTCCTCCACCACTCATATATAAAGCCTGTGAGTCCTGCTTCCTCCACCACTCATATATAAAGCCTGTGAGTCCTGCTTCCTTCACCACTCATAGAGAAAGCCTGTGAGTCCTGCTTCCTCCACCACTCATATATAAAGCCTGTGAGTCCTGCTTCCTTCACCACTTATAGAGAAAGCCTGTGAGTCCTGCTTCCTCCACCACTCATATATAAAGCCTGTGAGTCCTGCTTCCTTCACCACTCATAGAGAAAGCCTGTGAGTCCTGCTTCCTCCACCACTCATATATAAAGCCTGTGAGTCCTGCTTCCCCCACCACTCATAGAGAAAGCCTGTGAGTCCTGCTTCCTCCACCACTCATATATAAAGCCTGTGAGTCCTGCTTCCTTCACCACTCATAGAGAAAGCCTGTGAGTCCTGCTTCCCCCACCACTCATAGAGAAAGCCTGTGAGTCCTGCTTCCTCCACCACTCATATATAAAGCCTGTGAGTCCTGCTTCCTTCACCACTTATAGAGAAAGCCTGTGAGTCCTGCTTCCTCCACCACTCATAAATAAAGCCTGTGAGTCCTGCTTCCTCCACCACTCATATATAAAGCCTGTGAGTCCTGCTTCCTCCACCACTCATAGAGAAAGCCTGTGAGTCCTGCTCCCCCCACTCATAGAGAAAGCCTGTGAGTCCTGCTTTCTCCACCACTCACATAGAAAGCCTGTGAGTCCTGCTTTACCACTAATGTGTATGGTATTTTTAGCTTGCTTGGCCATGATAACATTATATCAGTTAAATGCTGTTCATGTAATTCCCTATCATACTCCTTCAAAGAACAAGTCATCAGAAAGTGACTTATTGTTAGCATCACATTTTATGTTAAACATATTTTCAAGAATGAAAAAAGAAAAAAATCCTAACAATCTTGCAATTCTAACTCTTACCACTAAGCCTAAAAAATTGTTTGTGACTATCTGCTTCCTGGAGATGAACCACAGACCATTCTGTTTCCTGGAGATGGTGACACATTCACTTTAAATTGCCACCCACAATAGGAGCTCTTCAGCTTCAGCAGCTGGACAGCGCAGTTCAGGCACTTGAACAGGGCAGCCAACCTGAAGTGTTGTATAAGAAAATGTATTAGAGCATTGCCATGAACATATAGCAGAGCTGTGTTTGTCAGATGGTCATTTGGTACAACCAATAGCAATATGCTTCCCAGCCCATGTAAAGTATAGCTAGGCGTACAACTGATAATAGTGCAAGGACTTGAGTAGGGCTCAATATAAAAGCTTGTAGGATGTAAAAGATAATGTATTTGAGTATTGCCATGGATATATAGCAACTGTCTTTGTAAGGGGCTGCAAAGCTGAGTTAGTTTGTCACTTGGCACAATTCATGGCATTATTTAAAGGATAAAATAACAAATTCAGCTCTGCTACATATCTATCTATCTATCTATCTATCTATCTATCTATCTATCTACTATCTATCCCTAGCTATCTATGTATCTATAGCTATCTATCTATCTATCTATCTATCTATCTATCTATCTATCTATCTGTCTAATAATCTATCTCTAGCTATCTATGTATCTATAACTATCTTTCTATCTATCTCCTATCTATCTATCTATCTATCTATCTATCTATCTATCCCTATCTATCTGTCTATCTATCTATCTATCTATCTATCTATCTATCTATCTATCTATCTATCTATCTATCCATCCATCCATCCATCCATCCATCCATCCATCCATCTATCTATCTATCTATCTATCTATCTATCTATCTATCTCCTATCTATCTATCTATCTATCTATCTATCTATCTATCTATCTATCTATCTATCTATGTCTATCCATCTATCTATCTCCTATCTATCTATCTATCTATCTATCTATCTATCTATCTATCTATCTATCTATCCATCCATCCATCTATCTTTCTATCTATCGATATATGTTGTATTTCTAGATAGATAGAGATGTATAGTATAAATATATATGTTCTCCTATTCCTATAGACCTATTAGATTGATAGTTTCTTCTTTTCGCTGCTTAACCCTACCCAGCCACCTAGCTTAAAGGGAGGGAAACAAAAGCCATATTTCCATCAGTGACACATCCCCTGCTTTGCCTTCTGAATATGGAGACGGATATAAAGCATGAGGCAGCATGTCAGAATCTCTCACTGTTACCATTTAAATACACAACAAAGCACATGTGTTGAGAGGCGAAATAAAAAAATAAATGATCACTTGCAAATTAGATATTCTTATGGCCGCCTAGAATTATACTTCAGGACGGAGGGCTCAATTTTCCAATCTCAGGTGTATGATTAAAATCAATTAAATCAGTCTTCCAATGTCAGAGGCAAGATTCTCCTGACAAATGAAATTATGCAAAAAAAGTGTTCTCTTCACTCTCCTCAGCACCAATCACATCCACAAATGAGATTAAAATTCTCAGCTCAGGGATTTCAAAGTGATATTTTCTATAAGAACATGAAAAGTCCCAGGAACTTTGTAGTCTGTGGTGGTGAGATTTTGATAGCCTGTGAATGTTAGATATGTTCATTTCATCACTATCTAAAGTGAAAAGTTAAACAGAGAAGTTTAACTATGCCCGAGTCATATACATTTTATAGGAAATTTAAATTTTTCATGCCGGGAGTATTTCCATTTTATGCTCAGCATAAAAACACTATTATTCTTATTAAATGATAGTATTATTATTATTATTATTATTATTATTATTATTATTATTATTATATTATATTATTATTATTTAAATATATTTTGTACATATGTAAAATATTTAAATTAAACAAAAAAATTATTATTTCTGAAAACTCTATTGACATCCATTATGTTGTCACCCTGAGCAGTTTGGTGTTTTGTTTGTCCAAATCTGTTCAGTCTTTCCAAAGATATACTATAACACTTGGTATATTAGTATAATATCTTACACTAGAGGGCGGTAACACTGTATGACATACTGGACATGGAGACTCTGCCCCCATAGAAAGCACAATGTTACCGCCCACTTGTCTACTACACCCTAATTTGCATGAACACTAAAGGTTAAAATGATATCTTTGGAATAGCTGATTTGAATGAACGAAACACCAGAATGCTCAGATTGACTGCTTCTATGAGATAGGAAGTATGTCATTGACAAGCAGACATGGTGACAGATTCTTCTGAAAGTAGTTGTTGGGTTTCGACAATATTCGTCTGAGTTTTCATGTGAAGGCTCTTGTTGTTCTCTGACTGTATAAGCCTTTCCGCATGGTGTCCTACCAGTTTTTCTTTTGCTAATAGTCATATTATGGCTGCAGCACATTTTACATTTTTCTCTGAGGCTGTGGGCACATACAATGTCATTCTGCCAAAAGTAACTGTACAATAGCAAAAAAAAAATAAAAAGTCCAATTGAATAACATATTAAACTCTGTTGGCAAACCTATGGCTCGCATTCTAGAGGGACCACTGAGAGCCCTCTTTGTTGGCATGCATGCCATCACCTCGTTCAGACTCCCTGAATGCTCACTAATGCGGAAATTGCTGCCTAGCTCCTTTATCCTAATCTTTCTTAGTGGCAATCCGATTGTCTAATGAAGGTCTGTGAGGACCGAAACGTCACAATATACAGTATGGATTGTTATACTTTACAAAAGAAATAAAATAAATCCCCTGCCTTACTACAATTCACCAGAGTGCAGAAGATTTTATCCTGTTTTGAAATGTAGCCTGTCAAGGAGTTTGCTGGCATTGTCCACAGAGTAAGAATTTTTGTCAGCAGAAATAGGAGTCTGAAACCAGATTTGAGCAAAGATAAATATGGACATATTAAATTATGAAAAAGCAGTGCAGCCTCGTGCTCCTTTGACCCTGGGTCCTGGAGACCTCCCAGTTGTCAATTTATTCATTAGGAAGAGGGAGGAGAGACCAAAAATTACAAATGCAATAACAGGAGAGAAATAGTACAATATCTGTAGTGGTTCTCTTCAGACCCCAGAGTATAATAGGTGGACGACCAGGGGAGGGGTATAAAAGTAAAAACATTTATACCCACCCTCACCTCTTTTTGATCACATTACTGAGTCCAGTGCTCTCTCGTGGTTTCTTTGTCGGGGTCGCCACTGAGGCCTGTTATTGAGCCTAAGTGGTGACATTAGCTACAATGAACATCATGATGTCATGACACTTGGCATGCCCATGTGACCACTGTAGCCCAATCACAGGCCTCAGCAGAGATCCTGAGCACAAGACATCACCATAAGACCAGCAAACATGGCAAGCAGGCCCAAAACAGGTGAAGGAAGGTGAGTACAAATGTTTGTTTTTTCACCAAGTTGGAAACTATTATACTCTGAATTTTGAAGAGACCCCAGACCCTAGCACCACTCCATTGATTCTGGAACAGTTGGAATTTTTTCTCTAGCCCTCACCCTTCCTGAGCAATCATTTCTGTTAGTTTCAACATGCAGTCGATTATTTACGCTCCCCATTGTCAGGTGGGCAGCCCTTAAAGTCGATTTAGCATATTGGATGCTCAAACTTGAAGAAAAGATTTCTCAGGAATGGCAGGCACTAGAGAAAAAATTCCAACTGCGCTAGAATCAGTGGAGTGGCTTCTATTGAAGCATGGAAAGATTTGGAGTTTGTGGAAATAGGGAACTGTTCCATTCAATGTACCAAGTTGTCAAGTTGATAGAATCAAGGTTTTTGTTCTGGGCACCAATTATTTTAGAAACCCCCTTTAAAAACATATTAACTAACATACTAACACACATATATCAAGCAATGCATAATACATGACATGTCATCTTCAGTAAACACATCACCTGCACACATCACAAATACCATTTTTATTCTTACATGTACGACGATTAGAATATAATACATTTCTACAAACCTTCTTTCAGGTAGCAATGAGTATTGAAATGGGAAGGGCAGAGATTGCTCCTCATACTAAGCCACTCCCCCTTCTGGAACTTGCACCAAAGCGTCATGACACCAATATGTCCCATATGACCACAGCAGTGAACTGGATCACTGACATCACTCAAGAGGCCAGAAGAGTCAAGAAGAGGCCAAAAAGGGCCAGAAGAGGCCAGAGGAGTCAAGAAGAGGCCAAAAAAGGCCAGAAGAGGCCAGAAAAGGATTGAAGAGGTTGGGAGAGAAGTCCTAGAGGTATGAGAAAAAGTTGAGTATCCATTAGTTTTCCTTCACCTCCCTGGGGCCTCAGTTTATAGTAAGTTATAATAATTTTGGATTAGTTTATATACATTATATAGTTTTTATAATGTTTTTATTATGTTATATATTATAGTTTTTATAATTTTTTTTAAATTTATATGCGTGTATATGGACAAACCACATCCCACTAGTACACATTACAAGGGTAGATTTGCAAAGTAGAAGAAAGTTTAAGACCATTCAAATTGTAAAACCCTTTAAAAACCTGTCTCAGATATTCTAAATGTAATTTATCGCATCTAATTATCGTTCATATTGAAGATCTAATTTTGCTGTTCCGCGGCCTGTTACGGCGCGTTCATGATCCTCTTTATTACTGTAAAGTTATGTTTAGGAGTCTGCGTTCCCTTGTGAGAAAATAGGACGACAATCCACAAGAGGGAGCTTAAACTCTAGAACTTTTTTTATTTTCTTTTTTTTTTATTAATATATGTTTTTATTGCTCACTGAATTTGCCTCTTTTAAATGGTAATGGCAAAATATTTTTTTAATTTATTATTTTAAGTTTCTTTTGTTTGTTTGTTTTTTTGCTTGTTTATTTCTTATATTTTTTCTTATTGTAAAAATTCCACCCTTTATGTCCCTATCGTTTGATTCCTAGAACCTTGTAAATATTTCATAGCTTAAAATGGAAAGCAATGCTTAGCCCTAATTGCTTGTGATTAAATATGCTAATTACATTTTGGAATATTAATGACACATACGGCACCACAGTACTAAGTGGTTTAATTATGCAGTGACACAACATGGCAAAAAAAAAAAAAAGTAAAAAAAAATAAATTCATTTTAAAAAAAAAAATACGCCGTAGTTTATATAAATATATGACCGTGGCCGATATTGTCGGAGATAAATCTTTTTTAAAAAATTAATTTTTATATTTTAGAAAGTGCTTTCTTAAAGCCTCGACTTGCAGCGACTTCGTATAGTTGAGTTACTTAATTAGCATCTATAACAAGTTCAAGTATTTACGCAATAAAAAAACGCCGGCTGTGTGTGTGATTTTTTTTTTTTTTTCCCACACAGCTGTAGATGAAAATTACCAATTGCCTTTGACTTTTTGTTGCAAAACATTGCCAATGTTTTCTGTTCTCACATACTTCCATTCAGCTTCATCCATAATTAACTAATTACAAGCACCCATACAAAAACCATATATTTTCCCAACATTCCCATATGCCGTACTTGCAAACAGTGACTGACTCATTAACATATGAATATGTGGAAGACGGATTGAGAGCACATACAATATGCAGATATAAGTGTTAAGTATTCCGTCTCTCAATTATATCAACGTCTTTAATTATTCAGTAAAACCTGCTTGTTAATATTTACAACTATTGTTTGGGTATCTTTAGAATTTTTTATTTTAAATTTTTTTTGCTTTTGGTCAAGCATTTTATATTGTTTTGTTTAAAAAATGGTAAAAGAATTTTATTCATCCACTATGTTTCTTGTATTTTTTTTTTTTTTGCCTCTTTACTTAACTAGATTTTAGCCAATTTAGCATTCGCGACTAGATTTTACCCCGTAGGATCATTTCAGTTTTTATATCTTTTTTTTTTTTCTTTTTTTAAATTTTGTTGTGTTAAGATAATATTTTATATCTTGTCGTTTCTGGGAGTTATTTTAGAAATTTAAGACCATATTTTTATTTGTATAGTTAGTCGACATTAAATAAGTTGTATAGGTTAGCTAAGTTTATGCTTGTGTGACCTCTTTGTTGTCAAGGCATTGACCTCTGAAGGTGTCCTTGGGCATCTGGAACCAAGATGTCATTTAATGAGGACCTGTCACCAGTAGGGTTGAGCCGATCTTGACTTTTCAGGATCGATTTTGAAATCCGATTTCCGATCATTTTTCATTCGAACCCGATCTCAATCTCAATTCCGATCCCAATGCAAGTCAATGGGATTTTTTTGCTAATCGGAGATCGGATTTTAAAAACAATCCTATTCACTATACAGCATGGAATAACAATTGAACGCTTTAATTGTTAGAATCCACGCTGTGTAGTGATTTTTTTTAATCACTAAGTAGCCAGAGGATTTTTTTTAAATTCTCTAGCTACTTAGTCCCCCCTGGTGTCCACTTACCTCCAGAGATGGCTGGTCCGGTGCTCGGTGTTCTCGTTCTTCTTCGCCTCGCTGCCCCCTGCCTCCCAGGTTAGGAGAGTGTGGGCGGGTTAGGAGATTGTGGGCGGGTACTGGGAGGGGAAACGTCATGTCTCCCCACCCTGTACCCGCCCACACTCTCCTAAGCCACAAGTCCTGCCTTCTTCCTAGCTCTTTAACACTACCCTGGAAGGTGGGGGCAGCGAGGCGAAGAAGAACGAGAACACTAGGCACCAGACCAGCCATCTCTGCAGGTAAGTAGCTAATAGAGATCTTAGCTAGTCTCCCATTAGAATGAATGGAAGCAGCCGGCGCGCAGGGGGTTAAGGCTGTGTGCCAGCTGCTTCCATTCATTCCTATGGAACCGCAGCGGAGCCTTCACACTGAGTATACACTCTGCTCAGAGTGAGAGGAGCGTATACTCAGTGTGAAGGCTAACATTGTTAGCTTTTCCCACAATGCTTGGCCAGTAGCAAAACATTGTGGGTAATAATCACCGATCTCGATCCCACCTAAAAAGATCGCTGATCGGAATCTGATCTTTTCCAAACACGATTGCTCAACCCTAGTCACCAGGTCTGAAAAGCCCAATGACATAACTTACCTGATAGGTGTCATCCTGTACATTTTGGTGCTTTATCAAAATCTGTTCAGTTATTCCAACGATATAAGCCCTTTTACTGTTAATGGAAATTAGCAAGTAGGTGGTAGCACTGCGTGACATTCAGTGCACAGGGACACCCATAAAAACCTCAGCATTACCGCCCACTTAGCTAAAACACCTTCATTTGCATTAAACATTAAAAGGGCTTATATCTTTGGAATAGCTGAGCAGATTTGGATAAACAAAACAGTTAGCTCTTCTGTGGGACCAGAACAAGCAGCCTAGCCTTGACTTCCACATGCATCAATGAGAAATATATGCCTTCTGTAAGAAATATCCTTCCTAGGAGCACTCTTAGTAAGTACCAGTGTCACCCTGAGGTTTCTTGGACCCACCAAATAAAATGATTCTGGGGGCCCACCCTCAGTTACTAGGAAATAGACCATACTATCCTTCAAATCTGAGTGTCTTCTGCTGGACTATTATTGTGCTAGATCCTGGGCCTACTGGACAGTCCTTAGATTCTTTGATGGGCATACAGACACTGCACTAACCACTATCATTTTGGAAATCGAGTCATCAAGCTTATTTTCCGACTGTTACGTTCCCACCTAGTATAATCCCCATCCTGGCAGATGTCAATGTCACAAGAGAATCAGTGTTATCCTATTGTCAGTGGGTTTTAATGCCATGGATGATCGGTGTATAACTAAAAAATTATTTAAGATACCATAAATAGAATTGGCATTATATGAAGTGTAGGTTCAAAGATCCTCATTGGTATCAAGAACAAGATAGCATTGCCAATGGATTTGAAGTGTTCAAGATTTAGAAAACAATAGAATCCAAAGATAGATAGATAGATAGATAGATAGATAGATAGATAGATAGATAGATAGATAGATAGATAGATGTACATTGCACATCAGTATATGACTCTTGGTTGCATTGGTAAAGCCAATGTTGGCATTTAGTGCACACTAAGCCCATTTACTGATAGTCGCCATCAGGTGATGTTGCTTCATTTAAAATGCCCAGGAATATGCACTGATGTGGAAACAGGCGATGAACTATACCATCTGCTGCTCAGAGCATGGGACTCCAGCCAGATTACCTATTTAATAATTACAATTCTAATTTTCACAATGATCCAACATTGAAATGCCTATAGAACTACGATCTTAAAAAATGCTAGTTACAATGTAGATACAGAATAATAGAGAAGAAAGCAATAAAAAGAGAAGAAGCCAATGTTAAAGAATTAGCCTATAGACATGTATGTCTACTGTATCGAACTGATGATATACCAAATGTATATGCTTATAGTGTATCTATTGTCAATGGTTAGGTCTATACTGTATCTATTGTGATATTTTTTAGTTGAATGTCTCGCAATTAAATGAGATGTCCAGTCAGTCCCCTATTCAGGATCCTCATTTTATAACCAGAGTTGGCCAGAATGGAGAATGACTATAAACCATGTCTCTCATTCTAGAAGACCTGCCCTCCCATGCAGAACACAGAGAATCCATTGATTGGCATAGCCGGAGCCAGTTTAATGTATTGGGGGGCCCTGTGCAAACTTTTTGAAAGTGCCCCCCCCCATAACTTAATTTCGCCTGCTCCCCTCAACCATCAATGTTACATTAAAAAAAATACTCGCCAAACTGCGTTCCCAAAGACCTGTGGGCTCCAATTGTAATGTCTTCAGCTCACCGCTCATTGCACTTCGAAGCCCTACACAATATCAGCCGAAGGCCGATACCACTGTGATCCATTATCATATTCAACCTCTATTTGTGCCCTAACGACCCAAATAGAGTTGCTATCACTGCCTGCCACCCAAACAGCGGAAACAGCCAACATGTGGGACTGTCCCGCTCGATCTGAGAAAGCCCCTGCAACCATAGGGCCTGGTGCAGCTGTTAAAGTGGGGCATAGCTACTGTGTAATACTTAATACTCCCTGTGGTGGCTACATTTTGGGATTGATCCAGTAATTCATTGTGAATTCCATATTGAGAACCTGGAAGGAATTTTGTTCTCCAATATGGAGTAACTGCCGTCAGTCTCATGGGGTTTTTGTCTTCTTCTGAATCAAGACAGTAGAATTCTAGGCTTAGCTTAATGAGCTTGTGTCTTTAGTCAACCTTTTCATCTATGTTACAATATTACCATGCAGGGTAAGTGAACACTAGCTTCTCGGTTTTCCCACAAATTACAAAAAATTGCATGTAAAATACTCCACAACTCCTCAGAAGAGTCACCGATCATATCACATGATACTTTAAGTTCCTTAATGGAAGATTGATCATTTGATGTACCATGTGACTCTGGTGTCTGTAAAAAGCCAGAAAGTGCTTTCTTCTCTGGCCTTCTGGTTGGCGCTTTGGGTAAAGGGGAGTGTTTAGTAGATGTCAATTGTATCCTCTCATAATATATATTATAAAGATATCCTTAGGCCTACAATAAAAAGGTTATCTTCACATCTTCACGTAAGTCTTTAGCGTAGATTTGGTCAAAAATCCCGTATGAAAGCAGAAAGACGTGGCAAAATGATGGCCACCATAACAGATACCTAACAGATGCCATAGTCAATTGGATCTGCCAGACTCTGCTGGTATCCATCATTGCATGGATCCTTCTTTACAATCCATTGCATTTTCTGTTCCTATGATCAAAGCATTAGGATGGATGGCATTGGGTGGTCTACCCTTATGGGACTATATATATTTTGGGCTGTATTCCATTATTGTGTCCATTTAGTATTATTTACTACCTAACAGACTCTTGATCATACGTATTCCCAGTTGTACATCTATTTTAGGATATTACCTCTTTTTGACCTCCATAATGTTGCCCTGTGCTCAAGTGTTTTTGTGTAATAAAGTTTGACTTTTATACAGGATTTTTTTTTTTTTGCATCTTTTTGTTTTGTATTGGTATTGTCCCTTTTTATTGTGTAGACCAGGGGTGCTCACACTTTTTCAGTATGTGAGCTACTTTATAACATGAACAAGTCCAAAGATCTACTACCCACTTCTTGTGGGCGGGGCCGGGGCAGGCCTGTGGGCGGGACAGGGTGGGCATGTCTGTGGGTGGGGCAGGGCATGTGGGCGGGGGCGGGCAGAGCGTGAGAGCAGGAGACAGCGGCGTTCTGTGGCCGCCCAGGGATCCCCGGTGTCTGCTTGTTCACAGCACAGGCTGAGAGTTATCTCTGGACACTGGTAGGCTGAGGCTGCGGCAGCTCCGCCTGCCAGTGTCCGTAGATGACTCTCAGCCTGCACTGTGAACAAGCAGCACCCGGGCCCCCTCCATCCCTAAGAGCGGGGAGCGTGTCATCCCCCGGAGCTGCTGCTGCCCGGCCTGTAAGTGCCCGGAGTGCTTGTTCACAGCGCAGGCTGAGAGTCGACTCTCAGCCTGCACTGTGAACAAGCATACACTGGGGATCCCTGGCTGCATCCCGAGATCGACCCATACCTCCATTGCGATCGACCGGTAGATCGCGATCGACGTATTGGGCACCCCTGGTGTAGACAGAGCCAATGTACAACTCCTCTCTATAGAAGAACTGCACTAATAGAAAGTAAGTTGGTGGTTATAAAACTACAATAGATCCCTTCTGTTCTGGCCCCGAGATAGAAGCCCAGTTTGCTGCTTGCTATGTGGGTTCCTGTCGTCTATGTAGGCTACATAAACTATGTTCAACCAGAAAGAAAAGCTAATGCTGTACAGTATTCTAGCACGAGGGACACAACAAAAACCAGTTATGTCATTCATTTACTTAAGTGAAATGAAATTCTCCTCCGCATTCATCTTCCCTCATCTACCATTACAATACAAATAATATATTCCATTTCCTTCACTATGTTTTTTTCCTTAATTTGTTTTCCTTCAAAGAGGTTTTGCATCTGATGATTTATATAAAAGCGTTAACAGTTGCCAGATGGTCCTGGTCTTTCACATGTTTTCAGTATAAGCGCGTTTCGCCTTCCTCGCTCCTCAATAAGCAGGTTTAACCACTTTTGCTGTGGGAATACGCTATTTGGCCTTCTCCATTTGTTAAACTAAAGTTATTTTAGTCTATTTCAGGAATGCAAAGTGTCCTGCCAACATGTTTTTTCATTTAGAAAACAATGTGAATGTGGGAAACACAATATAAAAATCTAATAAAATAACTAGGCCAGCGCCAGATTTCCCTTCTAAAACAGATATGTCTTACAGAGATCAACGGTTTATTTTACCGATCATGTTGATCGCCATCCGGTGTGCCAAAAACTCTTAAAATTTAATACAGGACGAGAAGGACAACGGGTCTGAGTCTGAGTTACATTTGATTTACATTTATCATCCAATTTTCCAGCAGAAACAATAAGATACTATTATACTACAATGTAAAAAAAAATACAAAATAAGCAAAAATATAAAGCCGGCCAAAAACTACATCAATATTCTATGTCATAAATTTAATAATAGCATACAAGGCTTTGGTCAATCTGATATACCACTCTGGAATTTTTTGGCCCATGTCTCCATGAGAAAATCTAAATTTTATTTTTTTTAATTTTGTTTATAATGCACAATATTAAAAAAGGCATGTACTGTATATACCAATTAAACTGTATCTCAGCTCTATATATTGGTTTCATGGCACACTCTATAGTTTCTAAGATGGCGGTGATAAGGATTATCTTGGACTCATGAACTGCTAGCGCCCCACCTACATTATATCCCTAACCATGAAGGGTACATCCACTTTGAACAAAACTTAATAATATTCTGATCACATGTTGAGGCCGCTGGGACCTTCAATGATCAGACATATATTATCAAGGAACTTTGTAACAAGAGTTTGGATTCTATGTAGCGCCACCGCAGGGATAATGTAGTATTACACTGTTCTCATTTACACTAACAGAGCTAGAGATATTTTCTTTATAACCTCTCTTAGTACCCCCAATATGTCCAAACTTTGGTTTCCTATACCCCACAAACCCCTCTATATACCTCTACATACATGCACTATTGTCTAAGCCATCATTGATACTTCCTGCTCTGAATTCTTTCATCTCACTCCAAAGGTGTACCATAAATGTAGTTAAAATGTACCTCCAATTATAAAACAACTTTTCAGAAATGGACAGTTTAGTGGACTATAACAAACTTTGTAATATATATTACTAAAAGGGTTGTCCTGTCCCAAGGATCTATACTGGTTGGTTATGTAAATTGAAGACTTTTCTTAAATATATTGCTTTAGAAATGTTGCTTTGTTTGCCTGCTACACAGCATTTCCATAACCACGGACCTTTGAGATAGGACAAGTGATGTGACTTACTATTTTGCTGGCAGAACAATCAATTCAGCTAATTGCAGTTTGCTGATAAAGCCAAGTCTGTTATGTTTCTATGTAAAGACACAGATAACACTGAGCCGTTCTCTACAAGCATGTGCATATTATCTGATCTACATAAGTATTGTGTCCTGTTCAGAAAGATGGAGGGGGAGAAATACAGGAAGTGAGAAGAAGAGACAATAAGCAAGGGGTGAAATAGTGAGATGGGAATACCCCTTTAAAGAAAAAGGTTTCCCTCTCCAATTCTCAGATTGAGTTTTTTATTAAATAGAACTCTATGGGGAGGTGAGAAGACAAACTCTGATATTTTTTTGACACTGCTGCATCTTTAAGACTGAGGTGATAAGTTAGTTAACTGCCTCCTTCTCCCCTTCCCCTCTCCATAGTATTCTATGTATGAGGCTGATGAAAGATAGGGATGATATTTCAGCTAACAGTCTGAAACTCTGCTATACTTTTTTGACACTGCTATATCTTTAAGACTGAGGTACTAAGTTAATTAACTCCCTCCTTCTCTCCCTTCCTTCTCCATAGTCTTCTATATCTGAAGCTGAAGAAAGATAGGAATACTATTTCAGATAATAGTCTAAGTGATGGGTCAGAGGAGGAGTGCAGCCTAATAAGTGGAGAAGGAAACAGATTTCTTTAATAAGAATTCTTACAACGTTTCTTATATTACCTGTACTAGTCATTCATTAAAAGTCTTTGATAATTGGAGGTATGCTTTAACATGTGATAATCCTCCAGAATGGTAACTATAATCCTTACTTGACAAAAAAAAAAAACAACATTGGGACTAAATGTGACATCATTAAACAACCAGGGTATGAGCAACGTAAAATCAATTTTTAAGTATGGCTCTTGGCCATCTCTGGCTTTTCTATAGTACCCTTAAATCTTAGGCTCCTTCTGAGCTGCTGCACAATTCTAAACTGGCTTGCAATACACCCAGTTCTCATGATCGGTGGTACCCTCACCGATCAGCAAGATACCCCCTATCATGCTGTGAACGGGCAATCACTTTAACTATCCTATTCCATACAATAAAAAAGCTAAGCCAATGGAAACCTTCTCCATAAATGGCAAGAGCAAACTATTTTTGATACATGTTAGACTAATAGAGTTCTATGAATGTGTTTACTGTATACACTGGGGGCTCTCCAGGTTCATATACCAAATGTAGTGTTAAACCTATAATATACAAACTCGGCTACCCACACTCCCACACATCTTGACAGCCACCCACTGCTCGAGGACTACTTCAGGAACCTCAATCTGGGAGTTCTCGTTGACAAACCAAGTCAAAATCTCCTTGCAAAGGTCAAAAATTCCAACAAGGGATTCCTTAGGCCTGTGCTTTCCGCCAATCCAGACGTGGCACAGAGGGCCCACAACTAGGTTCACAAGAGGGTAAAGCAAAGTTAACAAGTTAAACAAGTTAATAGGAACTGCTTGGTTGTGTTCACGAAGCCTGCAGGATGAGAATTTTAAGAAGTGTTTTATGAAATGTTAGTCTCCAAGATTGGCTAGCACCGCGAGCCATAAAAACATAAAGCACATAAGAAAACATATTTTGTGACAGCAATACCTAACCTATATATTGGAAGATATTGTATTACAGTGTTTTATAAATGCAATAAATGTTCGCCATGGAAGCACAGTACATCATGAAAACAAATGCTTTCACTTATGGAAATGCAGAAGTATCAACATAATATATTTAGTGTTGTGCACATATCGCTAAAAGTGTTTTATTCAGAAAAGACAACACATTAAAGGGAAAGATTTTGCTAAGACAACAGTTGTTGGCGAGCCATATGTCTCGTGTTTACAGGAAAGAACGAATTAATAATTTATTGTTCATAAGGCTGGCGATGTGGACCGCGCTTAAACTGCAGCGAAAAAAAGCTGAAAATCCAGAATGTTCTATCCTCTAAAATAGGATCTGATTGTAATATTCCTGTTGTCCATTGTATATGGAACCTAATATATTATAAAAATAACAAGTCAATAGTCATATGGCTTAAGACGTGACTATGTACATCAATGGACCAGGTGTCAAGGTGAATCCGAGTTTCTATGAGTTTTTTTCTATTAAGAAGAATATTTTCTTGTTTTTGTCATTCCTTTGGTCAATGCTATTATGAAGGCACATATTTCTATTAGCAGTTTGTACGTACATAGAAAGTATATGGGGGCAGGCGCCAATAGGTAAAGGCAGTGGCGTAACTATAGTCTTGTGGGCCCCGGTCCAATCTTTGAACTACTTCATCCCTACAAAGAATTCTTATTAGTGATGTTATGGGTACCCTAGTGTGGTTAGGGTAATCTGTGGGTCTCCTTGGCTTATGGGCCAGATGAAAGCTACAATCTAAATACTGATGCCAGTGCTTATAGGCCCACAAAGACTCCTGGGCTGTGGTATGACTGCACCCTCTGCACCCTCTTAAGTTATGCCCATGGGAAAAGGTCTTGCGAGTTTTATTATACTATTGTATTTAACATTTTACTCAACAAATGTCTTAGGCTTGATTCTCCCATCCTCTCTACAAGCTTCAAATAAACGTCCATTGCCCTATATCTGTTTAACTCCATGAACACTCCTTTCATCTGTGTAGCCATTGCTTTGCCAATGACTGCCTTGCTATACAAGTAGCCTAGGTATGTTATCTATCTAAATGTTGAAAAATAAAGAGTGTTTTATTCGCCCATCCAACACCATTTCAGCTTTTTCAAGCCTTGAAAACTTGGAAAGAGGTTCTATTGTAGGAGCCAAAATGTTGCAGTGTGGGTGAATAAAACACTTTATCGATCAATAATCTCTTATCTTTCTAATCTACAAAGTCCACACAATTTTAGTATGCAGGTGTGTGCCCCGGGGTTTCCAGTTCCAACCAATGTCCCTTCAATATAAAAAAAAAATCCAGAACAGGCAGCAGTCCAAAGATAATTGTGAACAAAGAGGAGGTAACGATACTTTATTGTCCCAACCACAACATTTCAACTCTCAATCTTGGGCTTTGATACTCATAGAGACTTGTTGACGTGGCGTCATTGATAACCAGCACCCAGGACATATACGTCACCAGCATCCCCCTGGATAATCCCATTCCTAAGCATTTCTGACCACTGTGACCCCAAATTTCCCAAGAATAAAGATACGTTTGACCCTTCACCTTTTCTATTCTTCCTCACTCTATCCTAACTTATTCATTATTGTCGACAGAAAATGTTTGTGAACTTTTTATCTGGATGTATCTTGTAGTAACCCCAGTCCTAAGTAAGGTAAGATGTTTCATCTATTAAGAGTGCCCATGCACAAAGATCCTCGGGGGAATGGGCAAGCTGGTAACGTTATTGATTACCTGACTAAAGGCGACACCTTCTAAAGTAAACATACATTATTCCAAAGACACTTAAAGGGTGTTAAGTAACAGACAATGTTCCGTGTCATTCTTCATCAATGTCCAGAAAAATTCCTTTGCATGCAAGATCCAGCAATTTCTTATTGTCATTTTTGTAAGTTTTTGTTTTACCATTTGCACACTTAAACAATATAACTTCACATTTTCTGGCTAAAGCCTGATTTACCTGGAATTAGTTTAGATTTGCTTTAATATGGGACAGGGAAGTAATGGGGGTAGATATAGTATATAGTTGGTTTAAGGCTGGTCTTACACGACTGTATTGAATGTACGGTCCGCAAGTGGCTGATTGGCAACATAGGCTCCGCAGATGTCCGTGTCCTGCCGCACTCGCCCGTGTGACCAACAGACGTGATGTCCTGAGAAGAAAAAAGCAGCCATGTTTTCTAATCCTGGAGAAACCCATTAAATTTGACACAAATGTAGAAGTAGTAGAAAGAAGGCAAATACTGGAGAGGAAAAAGTCAGTGGGACACTTATCAATATTTCCAAACCTCCCCAATATAGAAGTCTATATTTCTCCAGATGAATATAGGTTACTGGACTTGCTTGGTTATGCATTACTCTGTAAGATCCAGTGTGGTGGAATACATCCTGCATATTGTGGGTATAGTGTATAGCAATCCCAGCACTGCTTTCTATTTAGAGTCGCAGTTAATACTGCTACCCAGGTATATCTACTCCCCCAGCCCCAGTACTTCTCACCAGGGACCAGGTCTGACTACTATCCACCGCACACTATGGCTACTCACCTATCTCCTGATGTATTTAGGTAGCCACATATGAAAAATGACACAGACTTTTCTGGTTCATTGGATCATTTACTATTGCTATCATACTCGTTTTGCCTGTGACACTTCTTCGCCTGTTTGATATCTGCCACGTGTCAAGATCTAAAGTGAGAGATTATATCTAGTTTTATTACCATTTTTTATTACATTTAATTTGTCTACAACGGGAGCCATTTAGAATGATTTAGTGATTTATGATCGGAAGATACTAAAGTGAAAACAATTATTTCGGCTTGCTTACAAAATGGAAAATGTATCTTTGAAATGTCCTAAAGCGAAACTATTAAATGAAGATAATGGATGTGAAGCACCCAAGGCATGCAAGTGACTAATTAATAAATTACTTGGTAAAACAAAGTCAGATGCTCCACTCATGTAGAAACAAGTCTGAGTAATGTGTTTTTATTGCCGAACCATCACTAAGGAAGGTTCATGTCATGTGAAGAGACCTGGAAAATGTTTGAGAATATATTACATTAAGATGCACCTGCTCCGAGAAGACGTCTGAGAATTCTTCATACACTGTATAAGGCTTTGATATTTTATCCAAAGAATGGAAAGTATCAGTTATGTGTTTCTGTTAGTTGTGGAGTAATGAGCAATAAAAGGCTTCGTTATTATTATAATTATTTTATTTTATTCATTATTTTATCTTCTTATTTTTTTAATTTAGTAAAGTTCATTTAGATTATTTTTGGTCAACAAACAATATGGTTCCTTAAAGGGTTATTCCCATAAATATCTCATACATATCTGATAGATGTGGATCACACCTTTGGAACCTGCTCCTACATCCTGGGATGTGTGGCACAAGATGATCAGTTTTTCAAAATAACATGCTTTTGCGATCCTGTTTTAGGATTATATACTATATACGTATATACTCGAGTATAAGCCAAATTTTTCAGCCCAGTTTTTGTGCTGAAAAAGCCCCCTCGGCTTATACTCGAGTCAGCAAAAAAAAAATTATTTTTTTTCTAGGGGGGGGGGGGGGGTCTATGACCAGCCACAATATCAATGTATAGAATCTCTCATAAAATAGTGCAAAAAGAAAAAAAGAAGATTTAAAAAAACTAAAAAAAAAAGTTCTAAATGACTCCTTTCCCTAGAATACATGCAAAAGTAGAAAATTACTGTGAAACACATACACATTAGGTATCCCTGTGTCTACTGAATATAGGATATCTGAAGTGCTCCTGTTTCGTTGTGAAGGGGTTAATAGGAGCACTGCAGATACCCTATATTCAGCCAGACTGAATTCCAAATGGGGGAAGAAAAAACCCAGTCCTCAAGCTCAGGGAAGGGGCAGACAGACAACCAAAACACCCCCTCCCCTTCCCCACCACCCAGCATCTACTGCACCCAAAAACTCCGACCATTTTACTTTTTGAAATTTTCCAGTAGCTGCTGAATTTCCCCCCCTCGGCTTATACTCGAGTCAATAAGTTTTCCCAGTTTTTTGTGGTAAAATTAGGGGCCTCGGCTTATATTCGGGTCGGCTTATACTCGAGTATATATGGTATGTCCATAAATATATGGATAGCCTTATCTATATTTATAGCTGTACAATAGAACTGTCATGTCATATCCTCTATCATGATAATGAGATTACTCTGCTGACTCTGCCCCAATCTATACAGAAAAGCTAAAAAGTAAGCAAAAGAGAAAAAGGAAATACATGTATTGTAATAATCAGCATGTATGCATTCTTTATACAGTCCTATGAAAAAGTTTGGGCACCCCTCTTAATCTTAATCATTTTTAGTTCTAAATATTTTGGTGTTTGCAGCAGCCATTTCATTTTGATATATCTAATAACTGATGGACACAGTAATATTTCAGGATTGAAATGAGGTTTATTGTACTAACAGAAAATGTGCAATATGCATTAAACCAAAATTTGACCAGTGCAAAAGTATGGGCACCTCAACAGAAAAGTGACATTAATATTTAGTAGATCCTCCTTTTGCAAAGATAACAGCCTCTAGTCGCTTCCTGTAGCTTTTAATCAGTTCCTGGATCCTGGATGAAGGGATTTTGGACAAACAATTCAAGTTCAGTTAAGTTAGATGGTCGCCGAGCATGGACAGCCCGCTTCAAATCATCCCACAGATGTTCAATGATATTCAGGTCTGGGGACTGGGATGGCCATTCCAGAACATTGTAATTGTTCCTCTGCATGAATGCCTGAGGATTTGGAGCGGTGTTTGGACATTGTATTGCTGAAATCTCCATCCCCGGCGTAACTTCAACTTCGTCACTGATTCTTGAACATTATTCTCAAGAATCTGCTGATACTGAGTGGAATCCATGCGACCCTCAACTTTAACAAGATTCCCGGTGCCGGCATTGGCCACACAGCCCCAAAGCATGATGGAACCTCCACCAAATTTTACAGTGGGTAGCATGTGTTTTTCTTGGAATGCTGTTTCTTTTTGGACGCCATGCATAACGCCTTTTTTTATAACCAAACAACTCAATCTTTGTTTCCAAAATGAAGTTGGCTTCTCCAAATGTGCTTTTGCATACCTCAGGCAACTCTATTTGTGGCTTGCTTGCAGAAACGGCTTCTTTCTCATCACTCTCCCATACAGCTTCTATTTGTGCAAAGTGCGCTGTATTGTTACCGATGCACAGTGACACCATCTGCAGCAAGATGATGCTGCAGCTCTTTGGAAGTGGTCTGTGGATTGTCCTTAACTGTTCTCACCATTCTTCTTCTCTGCCTTTCTGATATTTTTCTTGGCCTGCCACTTCTGGGCTTAACAAGAACTGTCCCTGTGGTCTTCCATTTCCTTACTATGTTCCTCACAGTGGAAACTGACAGGTTAAATCTCTGAGACAACTTTTTGTATCCTTCCCCTGAACAACTATGTTGAACAATCTTTGTTTTCAGATCATTTGAGGGCGGGCTGTCCATGTTCGGCGACCATCAAACTTAACTGAACTTGAATTGTTTTGTAGAAAGAAATGGTCCAAAATACCTTTATCCAGGATCCAGGAACTGATTAAAAGCTACAGGAAGCGACTAGAGGCCGTTATCTTTGCAAAAGGAGGATCTACTAAATATTAATGTCACTTTTCTGTTGAGGTGCCCATACTTTTGCACCGGTCAAATTTTGGTTTAATGCATATTGCGCATTTTCTGTTAGTACAATAAACCTCATTACAATCCTGAAATATTACTGTGTCCATCAGTTATTAGATATATCAAACTGAAATGGCTGCTGCAAACACCAAAATATTTAGAACTAAAAATGATTAAGATTAATAGGGGTGCCCAAACTTTTTCATAGGACTGTATATTAAAAAATATCCAAAAGTAGGGAGGTCAGTCTGGTGAGAGGTTTTTTTTTCAAGGTACAAAAGTTTGTATGATGTTGACAATATAGACACCGTGTGAAGTGACTTTAATGCTGTCCACAGCTACACCACAAATTTATAATATGATATCTAAACATGATTCTAATATATAAATGTAAATATTTCATTTCGGCGTATAATTGCAACCTATCCCATATTCATGCATGAAATCTGAGAATCACAAAACAAATTAATTTGTCCCCATGTATCCCTTGCCTTTTGACCTACTCTACAAGTAAAGCAGCACTTGTGACCCTGAGGATTTCAAGTGCCTAAGGGCAAAAACCTATTACAAAAACATGACTTTCCCAGATCAGCCGTCACTTTTTTCCTTGTTTCTGTATTATTGATAGGAGATTGAAGGAACTTCATCTGCAATTCCGTATCAGGGACACAATGCTGGAAGCACTATTGTATGGAAAATTATTTGTATATCATATGTCTATACACGTTATAGTAGATTTGTGTTGTGCGGATCATTGGAAATGTCTGTACATTATATTTAGGAAAGCCAGCAGAGGGAAACTTGCAATAATTAGAACCTACAGTATGTCACATGACCACCAATTTGGGTCATGACCATAAAACTTTAAACACACAACACAAAATTTTCACATGTTGGTGATAACCTCATTAATAAAACTGGATATAAGGATGTTGGGTACTACTGACAATACTATCTCTCATATCAGCGGCATAACTGCACTACATTCCCATTTCCATTGTCCACAAGATCTTTTTTCCCTTGTGTCAGACACTGATGCTGAGGAGTGAATGATCCCTTTCTCTGCCTGAACAGTATTGCCTCTCTCTATACACTTATACACAGTCTTTCTGATCTCTTCACATTCCTGCAGTGTTGTGTGTCTTCTCCTCCCTATTTACGCACATTGAAACTGACATCCAGAGTGATCTTCCCATACGACTTCAGTTCTTTCTTTCCTTTCCACAATGTCATGTACTTTGCAATCTTCTCTCCTAACTTCTGATATTTCACTGTCCTCTTGTGAGAGAGGGAAAGAGCAAAGAGAAACTACAGCACCAACAAACAGTATGCTGTCAGTTCTATGTCAGAAGCAGCAGAACAGCCAGCTATGTAAAGGAGTTTGTCAGACTCTACAGCAGCAAAAAAGTAACACATGTTTAAAAATATATTAGAAAGTTGTTCATTGTTGCATTTAGAGAACAAAAGAACCATACAAAAATGCAATGGTGTCCTTCACCTTTAACTAAAGTCAAGACTTTGCAAAGTTATTCTATTTTTTGTTTTAGTTGCACTGAGGGTGAATGTGTCCTTTAAATAACAACTAAAATTTCACTAGAGTATATGAGAACATATCTTCTTTGGTATCAGACTTTCTTATGTAAGAAGATATAGAACACCTTTAGATTTCCTTCAAGAATCAAATTAAAGTCCTAATTTTATAAGGTGTGTTTCCAATTTCCGCTGGGATCTGAGAAATTCGATGTGTTCCCATATTTATTTGGCTCCATGTTAAACCGGATATCATATGTGAACCTATTGGAGTTGAATTCCAATATAGAATATTTTTTCCCAGTCCCTGGGGTCAAATGGCACGTTCTAATCTTGTCACTCACAGTTGCCCCTGCCACCTCTCAAGGTGTCTGGGAACAGCTCTGCAGATGGCCTTACGTGTTTTACAGGAAATATTACTTAAACATTTAGACGTATCACATTTCTTTTGCTAAGAATGACAAATCTGCTTTTCATTTTGCCTCTTTTTTTTTTTCTAAACTATGAGACCCGATCACTAATATGTCTAATAGTTATAGTCTGTACCTATTATACACAATATCACAGAAGACATCTGACACGTCTTACAGTCTAGATGATACAATTTTACAATTTTAGCATAATCCATCCAGTATGTGTTCATCTGGAAATTGTATCCAAATGGGACAATCTGACAGAGGCAGCAAATGAAACTGATGTTGGTGGAGGGTTTTTGACATCACAAAATACCATAGTATATCATACTTGTATCAGGAAGATATAAAGTTTATAACACACCCCTTACTATCTAGGCCATACCTTCAACAGAACTTGGATCACAACTTGGAACATATAGAGGAATACCAACATGTGACTTGAGTTAATGAGTAAAGAGTTTTGATTGTGATAAAAAGCTCCTATTTCGCTCCATCATGAAACCAAATTCTCATGAATACGGGGGTTCCAAGGGGAACATGTAGCATGGCATCCAAGGGGTCCATGGCATCCTAGGGGTTAAAACCCACTGTGTCAGGGGGTTATGGAGCAGAGTGTTAGCTGTCTGTTACAGCTCCCGATGCCATGGGCATTCGCGAAGAGGTTAAAGGGCTGTGACATCACAGGACTGGCTGCTGATTGGCTGCACGCATGGCAATGAGGGAGATTCCACGTTCCCAGAGTTCCTTGCCCCATGTCCTAACATGGAGCAGCCATTTTTAGAAAAAATGCAATTTGTTCCACTAAGTGCAAGTAAATCCAGATTCAATGTGAATTGAATATTTCTTGAAATTCGGATTGAATTCCACTTCGGCGGCTTCAATTTGCTTATCTCTAGTCCTGTTCCTGCCACCTGCAGGATAGCAAGTGCACAAACATCATGTACATGGTACATTTTCGAAAGAGTCTCCAGGACATTCTAGGAGAGTAATTGTGTATGTAAAGTTTCCTTATGCTATCTGCTATTCACTGTTATATCTGATGCATCAGATCCACGGTATCCAGTTCAGTGCTCTGGTGGTGAGGGCTACATGGGATCTGGAGATGATATTTTTCATTGAAGCAGTCTGGGGTTAAGTGAAGTTCAAGAGATTGCAGAAACACTCCTGCACTGTTTCCTTTAAAGCCACAAAATATCAATACTAACTCATGAATCAGGATGACTGCGATGATAATACAAAGACTGACTCAAGACCGAAACCCTCAAGTTCACGAACATAGGACAAAACAATTCATTCTGTCGCCAGATATCAATCATACATTTCAGTATTGCATTTCCAGCTTTGACCTGCAGAAGACCACATCTCCGTGCGCAAAGAATAAATTATGGGCTATTAGTGGGATTTTCAATAAATTGGTCACATAAAGATTTTAAAAAGTTTAGAAAAATATCTGGTCTGTATTAGCAGAAATATCCTCGCATGTGAAAGCTTATAGACAGCTGCAAATGCTACAGTATATAAGCCAGTGGTGTGAGGTCTATGGATGAGATCTTGAAATGCGTGAGCAATTTAGAATAGGTATAATGAAAAATTGTGAATCTATTTATACCAATAAAGCTGGGATACTCAATATCCTTCATCTAATAGTAGTTGTGTACCCCATTGAGGATAAGCTGCCATGTGTGTACACTACTTTGGATTATTTTATGTCTTGCATTGTTTTTTTGCCGCTCTAATAGCTTGTAGCTGGTAGGTGGAGAGTAGCTGCCATACATTGCACAAGGTGAGTAGGTGAGAATCTTCCCCATGACTCCCTCTTTGTGCTGACTTGTTTGGCTGTGAATAAAACACTTGAGCTGTGATAGAAACTTCCTATTTGGCTTCAGCATTAATCAACATCACTGTCTCCTCTCTTCCTCTACTCCTTCTGTATATATTGATACATGTAGCCTCCAGTCCATTTCAAAACCGATAAAGCAGAGATTTCAGAGTGAAAGTCAGCATAACAGAGAAGGGATTAAGAAAGCAGCACAAGAAGATGAGAAAGAAGCATTTTTCTCTGATAAAATATATTACAAAGTTTTTAATATACTGTACATTTGTACTAAAAAGCGAAGAAAAAGAAATATAGGATGGCACTGCTAGAAATATAAATGAAAAGTCCCAATAAATTGAAGGTAAGTATGAGGATTGTAACCTTAAATGTGAAGAGCTGTGGGGGTGCTCAACGACCAAAAAAAAGGCAGTATGAAAAAATCGAGCATATGTAGAAAAAATTAGGAAGGGCACTCACCCACATCCAAGCTCGTCTTCATAAAATACTTCTTTTATTAAGGTAACAGATTTCTTTAAAATCAAGTAGTGCAGGGAGGGAATAGAGCATATCAGGCAAGTAGGCTACTTGCCTGATATGCTCTATTCCCTCCCTGCACTACTTGATTTTAAAGAAATCTGTTACCTTAATAAAAGAAGTATTTTATGAAGACGAGCTTGGATGTGGGTGAGTGCCCTTCCTAATTTTTTCTACATATGCTCGATTTGTACATTTGTACTATTGATTTATGAAAACTTTGTTGAGACTCCATTGACCATTTGATCATAACGAGAGATGAGTGAGTAGTGTTCGATCGAGTAGGTGTTCGATCGAATACTATGGTATTCGAAATACTCGTACTCGATTGAACACTACTAGCTGTTCGAAGTTTAAGGTTCGATGCAGAACCAGCGTTGATTGGCAGAATGCTATACATTCTGCCAATCAACGCTGGTTCTTCTCTTACCTTTAGAAGTCTTCTCCGTGTAGCGTCCCTGTCTTCCAGCTGGAGTGCACTCTGCTAGGCATCCGGCCTAGGCAGAGCCGACTGCACATGCGCGGGCATGCCCTCGCATGCGCAGTCGGCTCTGCTCAGGCGTCGGGCCGGGCAGAGCCGACTGCGCATGCGCAGTCAGCTCTGCCTAGGCCCCGATGCCTAGTCAGAGTGAATTCCAGCCGGAAGAAGACGCTGGCATGCTGCGCCGGGTGAAGACTTCAAGGAGAATCTAGCCCGACCGTCACTCGTGGACTTGGTAAGTATAATTTTATCGAATTTTGCGTACCCCTGAAACGAGCATTTCCTCCCATAGACTATATATAATGGAGTTCGAAATCCGTTCGAACAGTCGAACAGTGTGCGGCTGTTCGAATCGGATTTCGAACCTCGGACATTTTAGTGTTCGCTCATCTCTAATCATAACCGTTATTCCACTTATCAAAAATGGAGTCACAAAAAAGGAACTACTGTAGATCAGGCTAAAGCATAACTTTTAATATTGATAATAAGTGATAAGTGAAAAGACAGAACAAACCAAAACCCTAATAGGTATATAAACAGTGCTATTATGAATCACACCCTCAAACAGTAATATATATGGTATGTATGATATAAGATAATACGCTCTCTATATATGGGGTGAAACAGACACTATTAGTGACACAAGTACCATCTACATGTGCCCCCTAAGACCCTGAGAAAGTGCAAATCCTGTATTTAGTATATGCAATACATGATCCCAAACATTAAAGAGTTAAAAACAACTCCATAGTAAATATCCAATACAGTTAGTAAATTACATATACAAAGAGGCAAACCAGACACAGGACAACAATAATCTGTCCCAGATACAATATGTGTTTGAAACCCCTCCAATATATGTCGGGGTATCTCACGTATAGGCGGAATACATGGGAATACGTAGCAGACTGAGCCCTGTATTATACACATAAGAGTCAGACTGGTAAATAACAAGTCCAACAATCTCCAGGTCTCAGTGTAGGTCTATGGACCAAGTAAGACCAGCAAATAGCCAGGTCTTAGGTCTGTATAACAAGATAGGCCGGTGTATAACACGTCTCAGTGTATTCCCACTAGGATATCGGCCCCAGGGTTCATCAGGAGACCCACATGAAAAATAAAAAATGTGCCACTACAGATGAAACTTGCCTTGTAGTAAAAACTGTGTTTCCCAGGTCCCGGTGGTGGATCCTGGTACTCGGATAGTCAACACACCTCCTACTGACATCATCCATGACATGTCGTCTACGGATTGGTCCACATGGTAACACCCACCCGATGCTTCCTCTGACAGAGATGTTGAATGAAGGGAATAGTAAAAGTCATAACAAGGTTTCCATAGGTGAACCTGTGGAAGGATCATTAACGTGATTGCCACCACATACATAGCGGACCATATATGCATATAATAATAAAATAGCACAAAGTCCAAAGCCAACATCCTCTTAAAGGGGCCTTGTCACCATTATTCAATAACATGGCGTACATCCGTAATCAACAATAGATGGTACACCATAAATGTAAATGGGAAACAATAAGATTATAAGTTGGAAAGAACACACAGACCACATAGGCAAATATATAGAAGGGTATATACTGTTATCACATAGATCAAAAAGAGGCACGTTGGATTTGTCGTATTCGTTGCGTACAACCCATGGGTATAAATGACTATTTCCACACGTTTAATTTGGTCACTGTTTGGATTTAAAACATATTAAATAGCCGCCATGTGGAGACTTCTAAACTTCTATTCTGGTGTCTGTGATACGCACCTTTCATCCAAAGTAATAACAGTATATACCCTCTTATATATTTGCCTATGTGGTCTGTGTGTTTTTTCCAATTTATAATCTTATTGTTTCCAATTTACATCCATGGTGTTTGATCTATTGTTGACTACGGATGTCCGTCATGTTATGGCCCCTTTAAGAGGGTGTTGGTTCCGGACTTTGTGCTATTTTATTATTATTATATGCATGTATGGTCCGCTATACGTGGTGGCCATCAGGTATGTTGTTGTCTCCACTCACTTTATGTTATTACTGAGTATCTACCTCCATTGTTTGCTTTCTGGTTACTATAGGAATACTCATAACTTCTCCCATCTGATCATCCAGATCTGTAGTTCTATTTACTATACTCTTCATTCATCATCTTTGTCAGATGAGGCCTCGGGTGGGAGTTACCATGCGAACCAACCTGTACGTGACACGTCATAGATGATGCCATTGGGGGGGCTATCCCTCTATATACCCAGACCCCGGCTGCAGCGCTGTGGTTTAGTAACCGAGTACCAGGATCCACCAAAAGTACTTGGGAAACACTGTAGTGGGACATTTTTTATTTTTTTCCTATCAGTATGTCATTGTAGAATGGGAGGAAATCCACACAAACACGGGGAGAACATACAAACTCCTTGCAGATGTTATTCCTGGCGGGATTCAAACCCAGGACTCCAGCGCTGCACTGCTAACCACTAAGCCACCGTGTTGCCCTGCATTTTTAATTTTTCATGATGAACCCTGGGGCCGATAACCTGCGGGGAATACATTGAGACCTGGTTATACACCGGCCTATCTTGTTATACAGACCTAAGACCTGGCTATTTGCTGATCTCACCTGTTCCATAGACCTACACTGAGACCTGGATCTATTAAGTCTCATCTGATTGTTGGGCTTGTTATTTACCAGTCTGACTCTTATGTGTATAATACAGGGCTCAGTCTGCTACATATTCCCATGTATTCCACCTACATGTGAGATACATCTTCATATATTGGAGGGGGTTTCACACATTTATTGTATCTGGGACAGATTATTGTTGTCCTGTGTCAGATTTGCCCCTGTGTATATCCAACTTTCAACTATGTTGGATATTTACTATGGAGTTGTTTTTAACTCTTTAATGTTTGGGATCATCTATTGTATATACTAAATACAGGATGGGTGTTCAAATCCAGTGATCCAGTATTCAAGTCCAAAGTAATCCAGTATTCAAATCCAGTGATCCAGTATTCCAGTATTCAAGTCCAGTAATCTAGTATTCAAATCCAGTGATCCAGTGTTTGAATCCAATCAGTATTCAAAATTGTTGAATCAATGGATCACTGGTTTTGAACACTGGATCACTGGATATGAACACTGATCACTGGATTCGAACGCTGGATCCCTGGATTTGAGTACTTAATCAAATGGTAAGAGGTTACATGAACATATTTTTAGGCACGGAGAGTATAAGGCACCATCCAGATGTATATCTACCAGACACAAAACCCAGAAGGCAACATGGTAACATGTCATACATGGAGGGGGCTGATTTATTTTAGCGCTGCCAACTTGACTTTAGCATAAAATGTTCCAGAATATGGTACATGATGGCACATTTTTGGAGCTTTTTGGTGCATCTAGACACATGGGGACTTGGTTTCACTTGAAAATTAAACAATGGGATGTTGTACACGCAAGTTCCGACATAGAGTCGGTGAGCATGTATTGGGCATAACCAAAGCCAAAGATGTGGACAATTTGAAATTATTAAAGACAATTCTGAAACATTTCAGGGTTCATTATCACATTGATCCATCTTGATTCCGTGTAAGAGCGATAGACCCAGTACATGTGATCCCACGCGCTGGTCCACATAGACAAGTAGCAAAATAACCAACACCAGATGATTGGCAACCCAAGGTAAGACGAATATCAAAATACCGACTTTGATGAAAATTCCAGAAATTCAACACTGTATCAACATTGCTACATGCTACACATTTATCATGGGCCATGGGGGGGTGAAAAACTTTATGAATTTGTACAAAAATGGCTATGCATCAATATACCCTGTAAATTACGAGATCTATGGTACGTAATTCGTGGGTGACAAACTCCCACAATCTTAGTTTCGGCCAAACCTGAAATTTTTGGAATAGTCGTAAGAAACCAGTTTGCTACTTAGAAGATTATCATAAGCTTTCATCTCCTCATCTTTTACAGGTCTGCTGTATTGTGTGGTTTACTGTCTATGTCTTCTATGTCTATAGTTAATATTCTATTAAGTTAAGCCTTAATGTGACAGGTCAGGTATTACATAGAGCGTAGACACGATTTCCTGACCCCTCCACCAGACATGACGTCTATGAAATGTCAAGGTTAAATGTGATCTTCAGACTTATATTGAAACTTTATAAGTAAATGTCTGGACTATTCTACATTTTCTTCATTAACATAACATTAGTATCTATTAATACAGATGTAGCAGAGCACAGTGTGAATGGGTTTTTCCATAGGACTATTACAATTTCCTAATTCTAATAATCGGAGGCCCAGGGGAGATGCAGAAACATAATAGCCCCTTATATTCGACTTAACGCACCTCTCCTGGGCTCCCATGTCTCATCCAGCAGTCCCTCTGCATCCTCTTCTAGGAGTCCTGAGGCTTGTGATAGGGCGTCAGCAGTCATGTGGTGTGCACACAAGTCAGGAAACAAAACGAGCAGGAAAATACCTGAATATTCTGCAAAACAAATCGCACGAGATTCAAGGATGTGCTAAATGTTCATTGCACTTCTTTTTGTAAAAAGTGGCATACATCACCTAGACGTACTATATACTGTTATACATATTCTATATACACTGTTACCAATTTAGCAAACTTTATCATGACACATGAAGATCCTGGGCCCCAATGCAAACTAGATGCCATGTCCCCAGTGGCGTAACTAGGAATGGCGGGGCCCCGTGGAAAACTGTTGACATGGGCCCCCCAACCAACACCGACGCTGAAGACCTCAACCGACCCCCCTCCTTCGCACTCTATTATGTCCCTTAGTAAGCCCTGTACACAGTATTATGTCCATTAGTGGCCCCTGCACACAGTATTATCCCCCATAGTGGCCCCTGCACACAATATTATGTCCCATAGTGGCCCCTGAACACAGTATTATACTCAATAGTGGCCCCTGCACACAGAATTATGTCCCCATAGTGGCCCCTGCACACAGTATTATGTCCAGGATCAGCAAGTAAATAGGGCCCGTAACGGTCAATTAAAAAAATTTTAAAAAAACACGCAGCAGTAGCGGCTGTCACCGGGCCCCCTAATGGCCTGGGCCCTGTGGCAGCCACCTCCGCTGCCTCTATGGTAGTTACGCCCCTGCATGTCCCCCATCTATAGTATACTGTTTATAGAACCAGTCTCCTTATACTGGTAAGACATCTTATGGACCTCTCAAGGCTCCTGGGCCCAGATGTGGCCACACCCTATATAGCCCCTTAAGTTACGTGCTTGCATGACATTTAATGAGTTAAATAAACAGTTGTATTTCACTTTTTCAATGGCTCTTCTATTGGAGTTTGCTACATCTTGGCCACACAATAACACGACTATTTTCATGTCCATGGCTTGTGTTTATAGCTCAGACATGCTTTTATAGTCTGTGACAACCCCTTTAACTGTGCTTATGTAAAATTGTGTCTAGACCCAGATGGTCATGAAGAGCGGTACAAATGTTCAGAGAGGAAATTAGAAGTCCGGACGCTGATGTCACACTTATAACTGGATGGATCATGGCTAATCCCATTACCTTAATTCAATTAAAAAGAAATTACAGCACTTCTCATAGAAGGAGGTCACAAACATTACTGAATTACTCCTACCTTCCATCCCGTGCTCCTTCTATCATTAGGCGGGTTTTACATTATCTATCATTATTATGGCATAAAATCTACAGAGGGCATGGTTCGGCAGAAGAAGCAGTGCTGAGTTTGTCATTTGGTACATAAGAAACTGATGTTAGGATAATGCAAACAGGTCCAGAACATAACATGGGCAAAAGTAACAATTGCCCTAGGGTAGGGTCTGCACCACGTCGGGATCTCCACCAAGTTGTCCTGGCACGTACTGGGATATTAAGAAATAAATAGTATACAATTTTGTCACTCATACACTCACTAGTTGGCAGTATTATGTGAATACTTTATAACAGTAATAAAGGGACCCACCAGAGTACCAGAGGATCCCCTGGTGAGACCCAACTCTAACACAATAATGGTCCAGAAGAAGACACCCGCCTTTGAACAGTGATATGGTCTATTCGCTACATATGAGCGAACCACTTCATCACGAGCCAAACATACAACATAGCATGACAAAACCAATTGAGAATTCATCTTGGACAAACTAAAATGGCCATTCAGTAAATTTATTCACCTTCCCTCACCTCTTTTGGGCCTCCTCGCTGCTGTCCTGGTGGCATCCTGCGCCTGAGGTCACATGTGGTCACTGAAGAGACCAAGAAAAGGTGCCGGACACCTTAAGGAGGTGACGTAGACATGGCCTCAGAACTGACCCTGGTCCCGTGATCCCAGAGTATAATAATTTACCGCAAATTATGTTGAGACGGCCATTTTGAGATGAATCCCAAATTGTTCAATTTCAGTAAAATCCAAACAAGTTGGGCCAATTCGCCCAATGCTAAGAACTGGCAAAGTACTGGCAAAGAACTGGGGTTCCTGGAGGTGAGAGAGGTCCTTCTACTCTATATGGCAGTGTTACATGGGCTACAATGACAAACTCAGCACTGCTAGATCTGTACTTTTAACTATACTGGAACTGTATTTTACAATGTAAGAAAACTAGCATTTTTTGGCACTTTTGCTTTCCAACGTAAAACAGTCATTAGATCCTTTTACCGAGATGATTTCACCCCTTTTGTCTAGACTTTATGCTGAAGGCACTGTTAAAAAAATAAATATGATGTGACATTACGGCATGAGAGTCATTTATGGTTTTTAAAGGGGATAGAGAAGGGTTTTTAGCATAAATTTAGATGCGGAAATATAAAGCTGGAATGGTGATAGCAGATCTCCCGAGCAGGTCCCGTAGACTGTACGCAGCCGCGTCAGCTATACGAAACTGATCCTAATGAGGAACCTATAACGTATTTACAAGAGGGGTCGATTTCCCTTTAAATAGTCAGCTGAGCCTATGTACGGTTTATTGTTCTCACAGAGCATGTTTTCTAGGCAGGCTTAGGTTTAACATATCATGAGGCTATAATGATAGGAAAAACACAGCTCGCCATCTAATGGAACTTACAGGGTCACCTTCCAAGTAGCGTCCGGAAATCTTACATTCAGTAGAACGCATGTTACATGGAGGTACCACCATCTGGATCCAAAATTGCAGGATTTCTGTAAGCCACGCCTCTATTCTCCATGGGAACTCCTTTTAATTGTCATTTGCATAAATCGAATATTATGAGAATGCAGTTTGATGTTTTTGTAATTTTATTTTTATTTCATACTTTTATAACATTTTATTTAAAGTTTTTTTTTTCTACATACCCACTGGTTGGTGCCATTGCTACAACAGTACATTGCAATGCATTGCAATGTACTGTAGTTTAGAGTGAAAGCAAGGGATGCTGCCTTAGATGCCACCACCTTTGCTATTGGGGGCATCTAAGAGGTTAAACAGTGTTTTCACCATTTGTATTCAGTTACTTCTTAAAAAGGCAAACGTTGTATAAGAAACTCTGTACTATCAGAGAAAAGTGCTTCTTTCTCCATTTAGCAGGTTGTTATACAAATCCCACTTCCCTGCTAAACTAACTTTCACTCTAAATCTTTAGTTAATTTGTCTTGTGGAGGACTACAGGTTATATCATATGACGACAGAAGTCTATGGAGAGGGGAGGGGGAGAAGGATACTATAATCTTCAGACCCCAGAGTATAATAAGTAGAGGCCCAGGGAAGATGCAGAAACATGATAAATATTGATAATCACATACCCTCAACTTTCCTGAGCTCCCTCGCAGAATCTGATGACCTCTTCTGCCTCTTCCAAACTCCAAAGTGATGTCACTGGCCCCAGGAGACCACTGAGGACCAATCACAGGTGCACTGGTTGTGCCAATGTCTTTTTGTGTCAGTATATGAAGAGACCCCAGAATGAAATAGTGATTCACAGGTGGTGAAGCCCAAAAGTTTGAGGTTCAGTCTAACCAGAAATTTTTGCAAAATCCATAACAAATCCAGCTCTCTACAAACCAGATCACTTATCTACCCCTAAGTGTTTTAATCACATGAATGCATGTCAGTATTTCTCTATATATGCCCTGCATCCTATTTGGGCTAAGCGGGAGAGAGAGAGTATCGGTGTAGATTCTCCTTTTCTTACTGTGCTAAATAATGCTAAATCTAAGGGCAACTAAAAACAAGAAAACCAAAAAATGTGATAAACACCTGCAATATGTGTCTCTATTGTCACCTCCAGCTGAAAACAAAACCCTCTGATGGGTCTCTGGATACGGGAGAACAATAAGATCCATCCACAACAACAACTGTTTTGGTTCTAAAGCCAAGGCCCAAATGGTGGGTCATTACAGCCCTAAAATGTCCCTACGATAGTTACTTTATTTTCTAATTCAGCCGAGTACCTGTGTTACCCCCCCCCCCCCCCTTAAGATATTTTAGTTTCCATTTTTTCAGTGTCAGGATGACCATAAGGGGGAAGTATGATGGACGCCATGTCTTATAAGCTCATGTACAGTATCCTTTTCACATAATATAGTAGTGTTGTTATCCATTTCCCACCTCTGCTTTGTATGATGAGCACTTGCCAATATATCAGTGTGATCCAGAGACATTCTGCTGCTGGCACGTGCACATCAGCACATTGCGTTCTATGTACTCTCTAAGGACACCGGAGCACCACAATCCCAAAATGTTATGTGAACAAAGCTGTACAGTAATTTCCTATATTATATCATACTCCTTAATTAACACAAGAGCCAAGAGAGCATTGTAGGTAGTATACAGTATACAATATGTGCAGTGGATGACGATAACCATGGTGAGACAGGGATCAGATCACATCAGTGATAAAAGCAACTAAAAAGTGTAAAGTATACAGAAAATAGAATAATGAAAACTGATAGATTAATGGACAGAAAATATTTTATGGACTTACCCTAGAAATATGTCACTGGTATTGCAGATAGATAAATTATAGCTATATAGATAGATTACTAAGTATACTGATTAATATTAGATAGATAGATAGATAGATAGATAGATAGATAGATAATATAGATTGTTAAGAGATTAGATAGATATTACATCATAGGTAGATAGACAGTTACATAGAGAGATAGAGAGATTTGAAATAGAAAGAAAGGCAATAGGGTTGATGGATAAATGGATGGATGGATGGATGGATGGATGGATGGATGGGTGGGTGGGTAGGTAGGTAGGTAGATAGATAGATAGATAGATAGATAGATAGATAGATAGATAGATAGATAGATAGGAGATAGATAGATAGATAGATAGATAGATAGATAGATAGATAGATAGATAGATAGGAGATAGATAGATAGATAGATAGATAGATAGATAGATAGGGATAGATAGATAGATAGATAGATAGATAGATAGATAGATAGATAGATAGATAGATAGGAGATAGATAGGTAGATAGATAGATAGATAGATAGATAGATAGATAGATAGATAGTAGATAGAGAGATAGATAGATAGATAGATAGATAGATAGATAGATAGATAGATAGGAGATAGATAGATAGGAGATAGATAAATAGATAGATGGGTTGATAGATAGATAGATAGATAGATAGATAGATAGATAGGAGATAGATAGATAGATGGGTTGATAGATAGATAGGAGATAGATAGATAGGAGATAGATAGATAGATAGATAGATAGATAGATAGATAGGAGATAGATAGATAGATAGATAGATAGATAGATAGATAGGAGATAGATAGATAGATAGATAGATAGATAGATAGGAGATAGATAGATAGATAGATAGATAGATAGGAGATAGATAGATAGATAGATAGATAGATAGATAGAGATAGATAGATAGATAGATAGATAGATAGATAGATAGATAGATAGGAGATAGATAGATAGATAGATAGATAGATAGATAGATAGATAGATAGGAGATAGATAGATAGATAGATAGATAGATAGATAGGAGATAGATAGATAGATAGATAGATAGATAGATAGAGATAAATAAATAAATTAGATAGATAAATAGATAAGTGGATATTAGAGCATAGGTACATAGCTAATAGGTAGATGATGGGTACGTAGGTAGGTAGATTGATAATTCCAATATAATACGCTAATATTACAAAAAACATACTTTGGACTATAAAAAAAAAGCCAAAACTAACTTTACAAGTGACAAAGATCTAATATATAAGTTGAAAAAAAAATGCACAAAAAGATTACAAAAATCTAAACATACCCAGAATGTGAAAAGAGAAACCAACTACCATAGCAATAGCAAGACACCACCCAGGGTCTAACCTCCTCTCCATTTCAGATCTTTTTATGTTTTGTTATTTTTTTTTTTTGTTATTTTGCCACAAAAAGAAAACAAATTCACCAAGAACATTCCCAGACTCTGCTAACCATCTCCGATAACAAGAATCCCTAAATCTGCTTGTGTTTCTATTCTCCTCCATCCAGACAGACACAAGAGCCCTTCCCTGCTCGCTCGCTATCGGCCTGGCACAGGACTGCAGCATCTCAGCTGGGAGTTCGCTAAGGAGGGTCTCCTTTTCACAGGCAACATTGCTTCACCTGCCCTCCAGATCCCCTTCTTCCTCCTCCTCCTATAAACCTCCCAGCTGAGCAATGTTAATCAGATGGGGACACAAGGTAACATTAAAGTAATTCCGCCAATTAGGCCCTGAATTGTTTGCATCCAGCAGCATTTTGTATTTCTGCAAATGTGTGAAGTGTAAAACTTGCCCTGCAGCACAAATGACAGCAGACATGTACTGGCGGAATGTCAACAGACCCTCGCAATGGCTGACGGCTGATAGTGATGCATACATATGTTTAGGAGACTGGACTTTTTTTTTTTTTTTTCCTGTACGTGATTTTTTACCGAGAGGAGTCAGAGCAAAGGGGTCTTTCGTGGCAGATGGGCAAGTGTACCAGGGATTGGCTAATCCCAAATCTGCATTCTCTTCTTCATGTAGCAACTGGGGATAGATGAAGCCAGCTGTCAAATGGAAGACTTTCATGGTCCCCTGCACACAACAGCTGCACAAGCCCTGCCTGCTTGGTTCTAAATTATTAAACATCTTTTTAGTTTGTTCCAGCTGCAGGCATCAGTGTATTTATGCAGCCTTTGTGCATTTTACATATGATTCCTTCTCCCCTCCTCTCATCAAAATGCTGTTTGTAAAAGTCATTATCCCATCTGTGCCCCAGTTTGGCCAAACAGCCTAAGACAAATCCGATGCTATTCTCCTTCTAGGACAATTTGGGAGTTGAAGATGATTGCACTGACTTGAGACTTCAGGGGCCTGGTGTTTTGCTTGCTTTCACTCCACCACCTGTAAGCAGTAGTGTCATCTCTAAAGCTTAAGGGTACAGACGTGTAATAAGGGTCTTTGCAAGTAAGATTTTATCTTTGGAAACACAGCTTTGGAAAAAAAAAAAAAAAAGAAGGAGCCGCTTGCCTCGCTTGCCTCTCGGTCTACAAGGATTTTTTTTTTCTAAGCATTTTCAACAAGGAGGGGCCGATCGGAGAAACTGCTTTAAATAATCTTTCACTGGCAGATAGCTTCCCTGTAGATTTCAGCCACAATAATACTGTTATTATTTTTTTTTTTTTTCCGCAGACATGAATATTCACAGACTCCGGTATAAACCGACACTCCTGAAAAGGGAGAGTTCTGCACGGCAGCCAGTGACTTTTAACACAAGCAATAGGCTTTGAAATTATAATGTAATGAACACGCAACTGGCAGCGAAAAACATGACCTGCTGTATTAATTATTTTCTGAACACACACACACACAAAAAAAAAAAATTGGAAAAAAAAAAATCTTGTTTCCTGTTAAATATCAAGAGCCAGTTTCCAGGACTGACTACAAAGTGTTACTGGCAGTAAGTTTGATTTTTGCAGATGTTCTTAAGGGATGGAATATACAAAATGACTAAATTGTATTATTCAGGGAGCCTGGGAAAAACTAGGGCGAGGAGGATGATCAGGAAGACCATGAAGGTTGGGAGACTGGAGTGGGATGTTTGTGAATGGAAGTGAGATAGATAGATAGATAGATAGATAGATAGATAGATAGATAGATAGATAGATAGATAGATAGATAGATAGATAGAATAGATAGATAGATAGATAGATAGATAGATAGATAGATAGATAGATAGATAGATAGGAGATAGATAGATAGATAGATAGATAGATAGATAGATAGGCGATAGATAGATAGATAGATAGATAGATAGATAGATAGATAGATAGATAGGCGATAGATAGATAGATAGATAGATAGATAGATAGATAGATACAATAGATAGATAGATAGATAGATAGATAGATAGATAGATAGATAGATAGATAGATAGATAGATACTGTAGATAGATAGATAGATAGATAGATAGATAGATAGATAGATAGATAGATAGATAGATAGATAGATAGATAGATAGATAGATACAATAGACAGATAGATAGATGATAGATAGATAGATAGATAGATAGATAGGAGATAGATAGATAGATAGATAGATAGATAGATAGATAGATAGATAGATAATAGATAGATAATAGATAGATTCTCCAGATAAAAGAACAGGATACTTGTATGAAGATACTCCAGTGGTGGACCGCTCATATTACTCCATGTCCTGCCATACAGCGCCTTTAGGAGTTATGGCTTAAGACTGGGTTCACATAAACATATGGGGGAATACTGGGCCTACTTACAAAGATTCAGCAGGTGTACAGAGTCTTAAAGCCAATGCTCCAGAGAGACATATGCAAATGAGCTCTTTTTCAAAAACATGTCTCTCTAGCGCCACCTATAGGTGGATATCCCCAGTCATAGTTAAAGGCAACATTTTATAAATGAATAGTACAAGTGAATATAATAAAGTTTGTGATATATCTTATTAAAGAAATATATTTACTTCTCTATTTATCAGGCTGAGTTACCTTTCACATAGAAGTCTATAGAGAGGGGAAGCAGAGGCGAGGCTGCTGGAAACAACACACAAATAACTGCAGTTGCTAAACTCTGCCACACTGTGAGGGATAGCGCTACTCTGACACTGCTATCTTTCTACCAATGAACTGTATCCTCCACCTTCTCCCTCTCCATAGACATCTGTGAGTGCAGAGCTGGATCCTATATAGATAAAGTCTGAGTGCAGAGAATTAAGAGGAGAGTTGACCTATTAAATTCATTTAATAAAATATATTACAAAGTATCTTATACTTATCTGTACATCTATTTACCAAAAGCTGTTTTATAATTGGAGGTAAACATTAAGGGAGCTACCCAAAGGGCAACTACCTGGTAGAGAAGCGGAAGAAATATTGTAATCTGTAAGAATCCCAAAATATTATAGACCTTCTCATCTACCGTAGGAGTTCCATGTTATACCTTTGACATGGGGATGTACCATGGGTGTAGCTGGCAGGGAGGGGGTGCCCCAGGAGCTGGTCATCAAGTCACTTTTATGTATTTAGATACAGAGTAAAGGCAGTAAACCTAACCTGTGCCCCATGTGAGTAACAGTTTGGAATAGTACATCAGGTGCCATGGACTTTTAGCTTTAGCTCTTAGTAGTTCACTAGTGGAGGAAGACAAATGTGTGTGCACTTATCACAGGACTATATTATAATATTGACCAAATACAGAAGTGTTCCCAAGCTCCACAATCTAAAAGCTTCCTATACATGCAGCCTTCAGAATAGTTCACCATATAACAAGGCTCTTGGCAGCTGAATCAGGTGATTGGTGCAGGGTCCAGGTGTCAGATCTGCACCAACCTGATATTGTGAATAGGCCATCAGTATCCAATACCCATGGATCTTGGACAATCGATTTAATAAATAAGAGTGTTCGGTCTGTTATATTTCGTTACTCTTGACAGAGGTGATGTCAGAGACAACCCAGACTGCTTAGACTTTTAACTTGATGACCTATCATTAGAATAGGTTATGAACTGAAGATCCATTGAGCATAGGACACCTGGAGTGCGGGATTAGCTGGTCACTTCACAGGACATCATGTTCATCGTGATCACATAGCCTGATTACAGCTCAGTCCCATTCAAGTAAATGGACTGAGCTGCGATATCAAGCATCCAGCTGTTCAGCTGTCTGAAGGGGTTGCAGAATACAAGTGAACACTGCAGCCTCTCCATTCGTTGTATTATAGAGGATCACAGGGTTCACTCAAATTCTACAACCTCAACAGCCAGCTGATTGGCCAGAGTCCTGGGTGTCAAACCCCTATTACCCTATTACCCTTATTACATGTAATAGCTGCCAGGGGCTGATTACTTCATAGCCTTGCCCCCAGTGGCTTTTACCTGCGCCTTCCATACAATATGTCCTGATTTCAGAACATACATTTGTCAAGTGTATTAGTTACTCAATTAAATTAGAAAAAAACCTATTTCAGCCATTGAAAGAGCAGCATGGCCACATACGAGAATCAACTAACACAACCAACTTGTTCTCATTATATTTGCCTTTATTACCTCGGTGTAGACAGCCAGATAAACACAACCAGAGCCCGAGAGGGCAGGCAAGCAGCTGATTTTTCTGCAAACATTGTTGTCAGGTTTTGGCTGCTGTACTTGCTGACTGGTTTGCTGAAGGGACAGAAATGTCCCTTTCTGCAACTAATCTGCTCAATCCAGAGATGTAACATCTACTGTTTGATGTCACTGCTACATTGTATCTTGTTGTGCGAGGATTCTGATGCCTCATGAAGAAAGTTTATAGCGTGTTATCATATTGTGGCTTAAAATGGATCAAAATGTTATCAAATAATAAGAAGCAAAACACAAGGAAACAACGACAATAAGAATCATAATAATAACACCAACGAGAATAATAGTAATAATAGTAATGGCTCTGTGGGAGAATTTTTGTTCCAAGTGATGTCAAAGTACAGGGATAATACACATAGTGATGTCACAGTACAGGGATAATACACACAGTGATGTCACAGTACAGGGATAATACACATAGTGATGTCACAGTACAGAGATAATACACATAGTGATGTCACAGTACAGAGATAATACACACAGTGATGTCACAGTACATGGATAATACACACAGTGATGTCACAGTACAGGATAATACACAGTGATGTCACAGTACAGGGATAATACACACAGTGATGTCACAGTACAGGATAATACACACAGTGATGTCACAGTACAGGGATAATACACACAGTGATGTCACAGTACATGGATAATACACATAGTGATGTCACAGTACAGGGATAATACACACAGTGATGTCACAGTACAGAGATAATACACACAGTGATGTCACAGTACATGGATAATACACATAGTGATGTCACAGTACAGAGATAATACACACAGTGATGTCACAGTACAGGGATAATACACACAGTGATGTCACAGTACATGGATAATACACATAGTGATGTCACAGTACAGGGATAATACACACAGTGATGTCACAGTACAGAGATAATACACACAGTGATGTCACAGTACAGGATAATACACACAGTGATGTCACAGTACAGGGATAATACACACAGTGATGTCACAGTACATGGATAATACACATAGTGATGTCACAGTACAGAGATAATACACACAGTGATGTCACAGTACAGGATAATACACACAGTGATGTCACAGTACAGGGATAATACACACAGTGATGTCACAGTACAGATAATACACACAGTGATGTCACAGTACAGGGATAATACACACAGTGATGTCACAGTACAGGGATAATACACACAGTGATGTCACAGTACATGGATAATACACATAGTGATGTCACAGTACAGGGATAATACACACAGTGATGTCACAGTACAGAGATAATACACACAGTGATGTCACAGTACATGGATAATACACATAGTGATGTCACAGTACAGGGATAATACACACAGTGATGTCACAGTACAGAGATAATACACACAGTGATGTCACAGTACAGGATAATACACACAGTGATGTCACAGTACAGGATAATACACACAGTGATGTCACAGTACAGGATAATACACACAGTGATGTCACAGTACAGGGATAATACACACAGTGATGTCACAGTACAGGGATAATACACACAGTGATGTCACAGTACAGGGATAATACACACAGTGATGTCACAGTACAGGGATAATACACACAGTGATGTCACAGTACAGAGATAATACACACAGTGATGTCACAGTACAGAGATAATACACACAGTGATGTCACAGTACAGGATAATACACACAGTGATGTCACAGTACAGGGATAATACACACAGTGATGTCACAGTACAGGGATAATACACACAGTGATGTCACAGTACAGGGATAATACACACAGTGATGTCACAGTACAGGGATAATACACACAGTGATGTCACAGTACAGAGATAATACACACAGTGATGTCACAGTACAGAGATAATACACATAGTGATGTCACAGTACAGGGATAATACACACAGTGATGTCACAGTACAGGGATAATACACACAGTGATGTCACAGTACAGGGATAATACACACAGTGATGTCACAGTACAGTGATAATACATACAGTGATGTCACAGTACAGGGATAATACACACAGTGATGTCACAGTACATGGATAATACACATAGTGATGTCACAGTACAGGGATAATACACACAGTGATGTCACAGTACAGAGATAATACACACAGTGATGTCACAGTACAGAGATAATACACACAGTGATGTCACAGTACATGGATAATACACATAGTGATGTCACAGTACAGGATAATACACACAGTGATGTCACAGTACAGGATAATACATAGTGATGTTACAGTGCAGAGATAATACACACAGTGATGTCACAGTACATGGATAATACACACAGTGATGTCACAGTACAGGGATAATACACACAGTGATGTCACAGTACAGGGATAATACACACAGTGATGTCACAGTACAGGGATAATACACACAGTGATGTCACATTACAGGATAATACACACAGTGATGTCACAGTACAGGGATAATACACACAGTGATGTCACATTACAGGATAATACACACAGTGATGTCACAGTACAGGATAATACACACAGTGATGTCACAGTACAGGATAATACACACAGTGATGTCACAGTACAGGGATAATACACACAGTGATGTCACAGTAAAGGGATAATACACACAGTGATGTCACAGTACAGGGATAATACACACATTAATGTCACAGTACAGGGATAATACACACAGTGATGTCACAGTACAGAGATAATACACACAGTGATGTCACAGTACAGGATAATACACACAGTGATGTCACAGTACAGGGATAATACACACATTAATGTCACAGTACAGAGATACTAAACATAATGATATCACAGTACAGGATAATACACACAGTGATGTCATAGGACAGGAATAATACACACAGTGATGTCACAGTACAGAGGTACTAAACATAATGATATCACAGTACAGGGGATAATATACACAGCAATATTACAGTACAAAATAATAAATACAGTGATGTCACAGTACAATAGAGTAAATCCAGTGTTGACAGTGCAGAGTTGAATGAAAGCTGCATAAATCTGTGTGCAATAAGCTCCCCCTAGTGGTAGCAGTAGACAGCAAGAATTTTACCATTTAACTAGAGCTATAGGGGATCTGGAGCTCACAATTGTAACTGAGCAGTGATATTTCTTAACCCATAAAAAACACCTTAATTCACTGGGAGAATAATTTTCATCACCTAAACCATATGTACTATAGTACATGGAGAAAGTTAACAAAGTAAGTGAAGTCGCATTTTGTTGTCATTGTGTGGACAAAACATGGTGGCGATTCCAGTGCTTACAAAATTAGCCATACAACACAACTATACATTCTTTGATTTTTCATGTAAAATCAGTCACACTACCATGTGCACTACTATAGTGGTTCTCAAGATGCGATACTCCCACTATTCCCAGGGTACTCGCTGCAGCACCAGCCCACCACCAACAAACTACCATTATACTCTGGGGTCTCTCCAGACTCTCAGACTATAATTAGAAGAGGGTTTCTGGCACTGAGGCAGTGGTTACATGGTGCATGTCACATAATGATGCTATAAAATTTTGTATTCCTATGTACTGTATGTTGAATTTTTTTAATAAATTTATTAACATAGGGGCCACTCTGGGGCATTATATAGTGTGGAAATCCAGTATGGCACATTATACTGCATAGGGGCCACTATGGGGCATTATACAGTATGGATGCCACTGTGTACATTTTACTGTGTAGAGGGCCACTATCAGTCATTATCCTGGGTGGAGATCAACTATGGAATATTCTACAGTGTGGAGGGGCCACTATGGGTCACTGTGAGGGAGTCACTATGGGACATTATACTGTTTGTTGGCTGCTATCGGACATTATTCTGTCACAGGGATCTTTGTCATGAATGGGGGGAGGTGCGCTGTCTTAACAGCCTGACTCCCATGGTATCCTTAATATGTCCCAGTGATAAGTAATGGATGCAGATTACCACTTGCTCCTTAATCACCAATGACCGAGGGGCCCATTTCATCATATGTAGGGGCCATTATATTACATGCGGGACACTGAAGGGGCCATTCTACTACTTGTAGGGGAAATGACTGAGACATTATACTACATGTGGGAAAACTGAGGGGTCATTATATAATTGTTATCAAAGGCTCCAAACAAAGCCTTATCTTATTAACATCTATTACTGATCACTACTCGGTTGGGACGTTTTCTCACAAGGGGGTACATCACTTGTAAAGGTTGAGAACTCCAATGTGTAGACATTGGGGCCATTGCTGCTTTCACTATGGGGCCCCATGTTTCCTGCACACCCCAGGCACTGGTTGCTACACCAACATCCAATAGTAATGCGCTATGACATAAATTAATAGCACGGTAGCACTTTATTTTTTTTTGTCATTTATCCTCACATGTCCCCCTCCCATAATTTGAATTGACACATTTCCCCGACACCAATACATACATTCTTCCATCCGCACCTTCAGCTCATCCTAATTAAATGGTCCGACCCGAATCTCTGGCACCTCAGTCAATAGAAATAAGTGAGATATTTTGCTTTCTGTGTGAAGTATGTTCCAGGAGCCCTTGTATTATCAGTCTGTAGGCTCCGCTTTCATATTTCCCATCTTTCGGCTTGAAGCACACAGCGGCAGCGACGTTAGAAGACAATAATGAACGAGGTCACGGCGTAGCAGTTGTGCATGAAAGATGTGAAAATTTACTGCAAATGAGACAACAGCAGTAAATTCATTTTTATTCAGATTACTGTCATCATACATTACCACGTCTCCTGTAAACACCGCGCTTCAGACAGTGTGACAGCGTATTATTATTTGTGAGATTATACTATTAAGCTATTAACATGTCACCTCCTGTTTGAAACAATGACTCAGCTTAGCACAACATAATAGGACAAGTTAGGCAGACACGCCGAGGTGATAGGAAGGCGAGGCAGGAGAAAGGCGACCGCGCCGTGAATGACAGATGGCACTTAAAGGCCTTAAAACTATTCAAAACATCACACGTATAGAGCTGTAAATATTCCTTACCCCCCACCCCCACCCCCCGCACCACCTCTCATCAATTAAACTAAAACTGCCATTTAATTCATTTTATCCCTCTTGTAAACCACAAAGCTGTCGCCTTTTAGGATCTTGGCAGGAGTACAGTACAATCTGCAATCTGGACTTCTGTGTCTTACCATAGGCATATACATATATATATACAGATAGATAGATAGATAGATAGATAGATAGATAGATAGATAGTGTGTTGGCCGAAAGTATTGTCCCCCCAGCAGTTCTGTCAGATAATACTCATCCAGCACGCATCTCCTTCGTTTATATAAAACTTAGCCTTTATTTATCCATATTCAAAAATAAGATAGCATCCATATTTAAATATAAAAAACGCTCAGTGTGGCCAGCATGGAGGGAAAGAAAGCAGCGTCCGGCTGACGCGTTTCGGAGCCTCTAAATCAGCTCCTTACTCCTTACTCCTTACTGAGTAAGGAGCTGATTTAGAGGCTCCGAAACGCGTCAGCCGGACGCTGCTTTCTTTCCCTCCATGCTGGCCACACTGAGCGTTTTTTATATTTAAATATGGATGCTATCTTATTTTTGAATATGGATAAATAAAGGCTAAGTTTTATATAAACGAAGGAGATGCGTGCTGGATGTTTACTTCTACAAGTTGAACCACACCTTGGGCTGAAGGGCAATAAAACCTCCGTGCATCCAACTCAAGCCTCCAAGCGAAGTTTTTCAGCTATACATAAGAATATATACATCCAGTGTTGGATTCCAAAACAAGAAGGTGAGCTGACATCAAAAAATTGAAAGAGATAATACTCGGTTTCTTCCAGAAAATGATTACAAGCACAAATTCTTTGGTAATATCTTCATTTATTTTGCTTGCAATGAAAAAACACAAAAGAGAATGAAAAAAAAAAGTCAAATCATTGATCATTTTACACAAAACTACAAAAATGGGCCGGACAAAAGCATTGGCCCCCTCAGCCTAATACTTGGTGGCACAACCTTTAGACACAATAACTGCGAACAACCGCTTTCGGTAACCAGCAATGAGTTTCTTACAAGGCTCTGCTGGAATTTTAGACCATTCTTCTTTGGCAAACTGCTTGCGGTCCCCCCTGAGATGTGAAGGGGGCCTTCTCCAAACTGCCACCAAGAGATCTCTCCTCCCCCACAGGTGTTCTATGGGATTCAGGTCTGGACTCATTGCTGCCACTTTACAAGTCTCCAGGGCTTTCTCTCACCACCATTTTCTAGTGCTGACCTGAAGTGTGTTTTGGGTCATTGTACTGCTGGAAGACCCCTGACCTCTGAGGGAGACCCAGCTTTCTCACACTGGGCCCTACATTATGCTGCACAATGTGTTGGTCATCTTCAGACTTCATAATGCCATGCACACGGTCAAGCAGTCCAGTGCCAGAGGCAGCAAAGCAACCCCAAACCATCAGGGACCTCCGCCATGTCTGACTGTAGGGGGTCTCTTCTTTTCTTTGAAGGCCTCTTTTTTCCTGTAAACTCTATGTTGATGCCTTTTCCTACTTTTGTCTCATCTGACCAGAGAACATTCTTCCAAAATGTTTTTGGCTTTCTCAGGTAAGTTTTGGCAAACTCCAGCCTGGCTTTTTTTTGTCTCTGGGTAAGAAGTGGGGTCTTCCTGGGTCTCCTACCATACAGTCCCTTCTCATTCAGACGCTGACGGATAGTACGGGGTGACACTGTTGTACCCTCAGACTGCAGGGCAGCTTGAACTTGTTTGGATGTTAGTCGAGGTTCTTTATCCGCCATCCGCACAATCTTGCTTTGAAATCGCTCGTCAATTTTTCTTTTCTGTCCACATCTAGGGAGGTTAGCCACAGTGCCATGGGCTTTACACTTCTTGATGACACTGCGCACGGTAGACACAGGAACATTCAGGTCTTTGGAGATGGACTTGTAGCCTTGAGATTGCTCATGCTTCCTCACAATTTTGCTTCTCAAGTCCTCAGACAGTTCTTTGGTCTTCTTTCTTTTCTCCATGCTCAGTGTGGTACACACAAGGACACAGGACAGAGGTGGAGTCAACTTTAATCCATTTCAACTGGCTGCAAGTGTGATTTAGTTATTGCCACCACCTGTTAGGTGCCTCAGGTAAGTAACAGGTGCTGTTAATTACACAAATTAGAGAAGCATCACATGATTTTTCAAACAGTGCCAATACTTTTGTCCACCCTCTTTTTTATGTTTGCTGTGGAATTATATCCATTTTGGCTTTTTGACAATTCTTTTTGTGGTTTTTCCATTGAAGACAAATTAAATGAAGATAATAATACCAAAGAATTTGTGATTGCAATCATTTTCTGGAAAAAAAATTAGTATTATCTGACAGAATTGCAGGGGTGCCAATACTTTTGGCCAACACTGTAGATAGATAGATAGATAGATAGATAGATAGATAGATAGATAGATAGATAGTAATGTGAAAAAGTTTAGAAAAATGTAGAAAAAATGTTACGAAGTAAGACTACTTTCAGAAATCAAAGGGTTATTCGTTTGTTTTTGTCAATTAACCAAATGCAAAGTGAATGAAGAAAAGAGAAATGTAAATTGTATCAATGTTCACTATGAATTTTTTTTTTTTTTTTAATTCAAAAGATTCGCTATGAATTTTGCCCTTTTGGAGGAGGAGTCCTGGAGGTAATGATATGGTCCCCACAGATATGTCCCTGATCTTAATATCATCCAGTCAGTCTAGGATGACATGAAGAAACAGACGGATTGGAGCAAGCCTACATCTACAAAAGATCTGTGCTTAGTTCTCCAATAGGGCGGGAACAACCTCTCTTCCGAGAACCTTAAAAAACTGTCTGAGACCGGGGCCCCACGGACCAAAAACGCTGTGATTTGCCCGCAGTGGAGACACTGCGAGAAAAATCGCGGCGTTGTAAAGTGCGAATCCCATCCCCACTTAGTGGAAAAGATCGCAGCGCGGACACGCTGCAATTTGCAAATCCGTTGTGGCTTTGCAAATCGCAGCATGTCAATTATATCTATGGGAAACGCTGGCGGCTTTCCCATAGATATAATGTTAAGAGAAAGTCCGCAGAGGAAAACTCTGTGAAATTTTTCCTAAAAGCGCTGCGGAAAGAACCGCAATTCGTTCACGCAGCGGTTCTTTCAGCAGCGCTTTAGCCTGAAAGTACAGGGGCATAGCTAAAGAGGGTCAGGAGTGATAGCGGCTACAGGGCCCTGGATTGTGAGGGGGTGCAAAGTTCTTACTATATGGCACAAGGTACGTAAGGGCCCCATTACAAATTGACATTGGGGCCAATGAGCCTCAAGCAACACCTCTGTGAGAATATACCTAGAGAAATTGATGGAAGGCAAAGGGTGGTCGCCTGGGTTTTCTTGAAGCATCTGGAGGTTCTTCAGAGTTTTCTTGAGTCATCATCTGGCCTCTCCCACCTTCCGGGGTGATGTCACAGGCCATGAGGGACGGCTGATGACTATGATTGGGTCCCAGTGGTCACGTGAGGCATGCCAACATTATGGTGCCCCATGCGACAGATGACTTAATAATAGGTCTCAGTGATCAAAACATCACCAAGAAGGCCAAAAGAGGCAGGTGGGCACCTAAGGAGGACTGTGAGGGAACTCGAAAGAACAGAATTTTGGTCAAACCCAACATTTTTGGAAAATGTGTACCAGTAGTTCTATACATATAGCAGTAGTAAGTCAGTGTACGAAGCTGAGAGTGAGTGAGTGAGAGTGATAGGAGATAGATAGATAGCTAGATAGGATATAGATAGAGAGAGAGAGAGAGAGAGAGAGAGAGAGAGAGAGAGAGAGAGAGAGATAGATAGATAGATAGATAGATAGGAGATAGATAGATAGATAGATAGGAGATAGATAGATAGATAGATAGATAGATAGATAGATAGATAGATGATAGATGGATAGATAGATAGATAGATAGATAGATAGATAGATAGATAGATAAATAGATGATAGATAGATTGATAGATAATAAATGATAGATAGATAGATAGATAGATAGATAGATAGATAGATAGATAGATAGATAGATAGATAGATAGAAATCTCATATCTCATTCTTCCCCCAGCCTCAACATCTTCAGCATTTTCTAATTTGGCGTTCAACGTGAAACCTCCTAAGTACAATTCAGCGCGGTCCATTCGCCATGTGAGCGCACAATAGATCTATACTATTCATGGAGCATTACTATAGAACCTCTCTCATTTCTGACAGGAAATCTGTAAGCTGTCCTATAGGTATTATGTCTCCGTCCTCCTGAGGCGGCTAATGATTAAATTTTTATACTTTGTAGGCTTCAAAGACGTTCACGGTGAAATGGCCGTCCGAGCGTCCTGTGATCTACGCATCGCATTGTATCAAGTGCACTAATTTTACATTGTTCAATGTTTCCCACAATTCCCTCCTTGTACATTTACCTTATAATATACCGCCCTTCATCTCGCCATTTTAGTTTATTATTATTACTATTTGTTTTGTTTGACATGGTCGAAAGTTTCAACCACTTGATGAGTTTTACAAATCTTTTCGTAGGCCTAGAAAACTGTAAGATTGTACGGTCCGGACACGTCATGAATAATAATATCTGTGTATTGCATAGATAAAGAAAACAGAGTCCAGACTTATCCTTTCTGGTTTACATGGGGTTAAAATAGACCTTTGCCGCTTTGCTGGTATCAACCAATCACGGTGCAGCTTTTATTTCGGATAGACGGCTAAAACAGTTTAATACATCAGCCCCATAGTTATGAGGTAAACTTTCACCTCTGTTCACTCCCTCACTACTGACTCAGAGCCGCCATATTTAATTCCCTCATATGATGACAGTCTCTAAAAGAGAATCTCTCTGAGGTACCCACCGCAACCAATCACTGCGCAGCTTTCATTGTTCAGGAGCAGAATACAAAATGAAAGCTGCGCTGTGATTGGTTGCTGTGGGCAACTAAGACAGGTTATCATTTAGGTGTCCATAATGATAACTACAGCTGTCAAGCAATACATCCTGCTGCAAAGTATTGTCCGCTGTGGGGTCACCATTGTCAATCAATAGCCTAGGCCTAGTTTGGAATTACAAGTTAAAATCTGTACCAGGGCCCTGTCTATCAGGTGCTATTTATAATATAGGTACAGGGTCTTATGTGGAGGAGCAAACTTTGGGTTAGGGCCTCGGTGCGGCCTCTGTACACAGCAGGAGCTCCAGATATCCTGACAGTATGAACACAGCACTAGTCTGTGGCTGGGATTTAACTAGCACAGACTTGGCCTCATAGCAAACTATTGACTTGGGCCCCCACAGGACATAGTGCACCCTTTCCTGGCCCCCACAGGACATAGTGCACCCTTTCCTGGCCCCCACGGGACATAGTGCACCCTTTCCTGGCCCCCACGGGACATAGTGCACCCTTTCCTGGCCCCCACAGGACATAGTGCACCCTTTCCTGGCCCCATGGGACATAGTGCACCCTTTCCTGGCCCCCACAGGACATAGTGCACGCTTTCCTGGCCCCCACAGGACATAATACACCCTTTCCTGGACCCCATGGGACATAGTGCACCCTTTCCTGGCCCCCACAGGACATAGTGCACCCTTTCCTGGCCCCCACAAGACATAATGCACCCTTTCCTGGATCCCATGGGACATAGTGCACCCTTTCCTGGCCCCCACAGGACATAGTGCACCTTTTCCTGGCCCCCACAGGACATAGTGCACCCTTTCCTGGCCCCCATGGGACATAGTGCACCCTTTCCTGGCCCCCACAGGGCATAGTGCACCCTTTCTTGGCCCCACAGGACATAGTGCACCCTTTCCTGGCCCCCACAGGACACAGTGCACCCTTTACTGGCCCCCACAGGACATAGTGCACCCTTTCCTGGCCCCCACAGGACATAGTGCACCCTTTCCTGGCCCCCATGGGACATAGTGCACCCTTTCCTGGCCCCCACAGGGCATAGTGCACCCTTTCCTGGCCCCCACAGGACATAGTGCACCCTTTCCTGGCCCCCACAGGACACAGTGCACCCTTTACTGGCCCCCACAGGACATAGTGCACCCTTTCCTGGCCCCCACAGGACACAGTGCACCCTTTCCTGGCCCCCACAGGACATAGTGCACGATTTCCTGGCCCCCACAGGACATAGTGCACGCTTTCCTAGCCCCCACAGGACATAGTGCACCCTTTCCTGGCCCCCACAGGACATAGTGCACCCTTTCCTGGCCCCCACAGGACATAGTGCACCCTTTCCTGGCCCCCACAGGACATAGTGCACCCTTTCCTGGCCCCCACAGGACATAGTGCACCCTTTCCTGGCCCCCACAGGACATAGTGCACCCTTTCCTGGCCCCCACAGGACATAGTGCACCCTTTCCTGGCCCCCATAGATCATAGTGCACCCTTTCCTGGCCCCCACAGGACATAGTGCACCCTTTCCTGGCCCACACGTGGTATGACACTCCATTTGCACACTATATTGTCATAAAGTTGCCTCCGTATAGTATAGTATATCAGGCTCTGCCGCTGAACTGGCCACAACATCTGCAGGACACTTCTTTTTTCAGGAACCCATACATTTGCAAATTACCTCTCCTCCAGAAGGAAGAACTATGGGGCACATTTATCCTGCCCTCTATACCAGTTTTCTGACACAATGTTTTTTAGCAAAACATGAATTTTATGCAAAAAAAAGTGACATTTTTAAACCCTATGGTGGTCAATGGTAAACAGGGGATGGGGCCATTGTCCCTGCCAGATTTTTTTGTATTTGCGATAGAAACCTGACCTAAATAATGTGGGAAATATATCCCAACTTCAAGCTGGCTATGTTTTGGCATAGAAGCCTTATGAGGAAGTACGCACAATGTCATATATGAGGCGCACCCTCCACTGGCACCCTCCATTAGTAATGCCGGTCTTAAGAAATCTGCCCCATTGTTTTTCCAGTGCCACCTATAGGTAGCTACCCTGTAAGACAATAGACAACCCATAAAAGAGCTTTAAACATGGATATGGATATTAGCCTGGACGGGTTGACTAGTTGAGATTCTTTTGCCACTGGTTTTCATTGAGGAGATCCCACTAAATCAATGCTCCATGGGATAAGAGAAATACCATCTCTAGCGCCACCTATAGCATGCTACTCTGCAAGGAAACATCTGACCCATAATAGTGGGACCTACAGGTAAAAATGCATCCATTCTTCAAAGGGTTAAAAACTCTATGGCGCCCTTTCTATAATAGGATAATCCATTTTTTTCCCCCAGACTTCTCAAGACTCCTCAAAACCTGATGAAGATTGAATATGATAACCGCTGTCTACTGAATGATATTGCGAGCGTGAACGCGGCGTACAATGAGCTTGAACCTGTCTGGGAACAAACACTTCCCGTCTTCAATGAGCTTCTAATTATACAATTTCAGAACTTTACAAAAAGCCGGATACACAAGGTTAGAACATTTCAAAGGCTCTATTGTTCTGCCTGTCAGTACTGAGGAGCTACATTGCTCAAATACACCTCTTAGAAGGATTCCTCACAAGTGTCAGGGTAAGTCTTTTCCATGTTTGATGAAGACATTATTGATGTCTTGGATCCATGCTAATGTATAGTATTTGCTAGCTTGGTCCTTAAACAATCGCTCGGCTCAGTAATATGCAGATGATTTTATTTTTTTATTTTTTTTTCTCCCAGCTAAGCGCACTTCTTATCTCGATTTCTTGAAGAAAATTCCTTAATATTTTCAGAAATGTCTACTTAGCACTTGCTAAAGGGCCGCCTGCCTTGTTGTGACATGAGTTTTCTCTCTCTCTGTTTTAATACTTCTTTTATCTTTTTTCATTTACTACACCCACTACTGAGAGGTTACAATACTTCTGGGATCTGACCCTCCTTGTATAGCAGTCTTCTGAACAGGAGAGATACTTGCAAAATAAAGCCCGGAATTTTATTTTTTTTTCCAGCCTGTCTCTTGTGTCTGCTGATATTCTCTCTCACTACCTTTATCCAGGGATTAAACTGAGCCAAAGCACACAAAGCTGCGTGGATCTAGCTTCCCTGTCACTCACAGCTGACTGTAACCTCTGTAGATTATAGTTTCGGAGAGGGGAGCAAACAAATTCGGATTCTCGACTTAACACCGTTTTTTCCTCCTTTAACCCTTCCTGCACCTACCCGAGCACTCAATTGGGAAGTTTGAAAGGAATAGATGCAGCAGAGCTGAGTTTATTTTTATGATATCACATAGGGGAGAATGGTGGGGTCAGTCTGTGCGTGCAGTAGAGTCATCGAGGTAGACACACCCAGGGGCATACACAAGGGGGGCCACTAACTAAGCCTGGCAGGCAACCACTCTCCTAAACAATGATCATCATCACCAGGGGCATAACTAAAGACTCATGGGCCCTTGTGCAAAAGCTCAGCTTGGGTTCCCCATAGATTTTAGTAGAATTTACATTTCCCTTTCCTTCACAGGACTTGTTCACAACATGTCTATACATACACGTTTCCTATCATTCCCATCCCTTGTTGATGTCCCCACATAGTAATTTTTCTTTCTTATATGGCACTACCTCCCCACAGAATCCCTCTTTGACAACGGCTACTTTACCACTAAGTGCGGTATTTTTTTTCCCTACTGATGGTGGGGACAATTAGAGGACAATATACTATGTGGGGACATTAAGGAGTATATTATTGTGTGTGTGAGGAGCCCCCACCCCTCATGTACCCCTGTGTCCATTAATAAATCTATAAGTGGTTAAAAATCAATAACGGGTGTTTCCTGGCACTGGTGCACACAGTGCCGCACCTCCCATGAGGCGACCGCTTCAGGCGGCGCTATGCCAGGGCCACGGGGAGGGCGGCATTTTTGATGACCTAAGCCAGTCCAGGACAAGTTGTCCTGGACTGGCTTAGGGTCACCATCACTGAGCGGTGGATTGGGGAGGCCACTGGAGCAGCGCTGCTCCAGCGGCCGCCCCTCATGCTCAGGCAGAGAGCAGGTCTTCTCCCTGCCTGCTCTCTGCCTGCTAAAGATGATCACTCCACTCGGCCCCGCCCCCTCCGCTCAGTACCACCCCTCCGCTCGGCCCCACCCCCTTACGCTCGGTCCCGAGCTTTCTGACGTCTGCCTCAGGTTGCAGAAAGCCATGGTTCACCCCTGGATGCACCATTATGTTATCTGGAGTTTTCCATGGGACAAATGGGAAACCTACCATATTACGTATTAATGCAATGCATTAGAGATGAGTTTGTCATTTGTTGCACCTCTGTGATTTTTTTTTCCATAAAAAACATTCTTAAAGGAGTATTCACACCTTCGATAGAACCATGTCCCACCTCTGGGACTCATAGCTATGCCTTGAACTGTTGTTTTCTACCACAATGTACTAGTAAAGGAAGCATGCCACCTCTGAAGCCCCTTGTACACAACACTCATGAAGGTAGGTAATTTCCTTGAGATCTTCTTAGGGTTAGTTATTATGGAGGGAGGTGGCTTTCCTGTATCACTATAGATGGATATGAAGTAGCAGTTAATATATTATATTGCTTAGGATATTACAAGCTTGTATGGCTTTGGATGACCTGCAAAACACATTAGTACCGCATGTATCTGTCTGGAGGATGTAGGGACATGTCAGAGCTCTGCAGATGTTTAAAGGGATATCCAATCATAAATTCCACTAAGCTTTTCTTACTTTAGGAAAACAGGAAGGTCACAGACCCTATAGACACACAGACACGACTCCCGCTGTTGCCATGAAGTTATGGGAGATTCTTCTTGTAGAGGCTTTGCAGGGAGCCAAAGTAAACTATAGAAGGAAGATGTGTCAAATGAGGCATACGTCCACTGTATAAATACTGCTCCTGGGGCTCTCAGTCTATATAAATGTAAAATCTGGACTAACCTTGCACATATTAGTCAGAATATATAATAGGATTGTATAAAAATATTAAAAAAAAACTATTTCCTGATACCATGACATTATCAGAATCATATTAACTGCACAAATACATAGCTAATAAACACAGTGATGTCACAGTACACAGTGATATCACAGTACAGGAATAATACGCATAGTGATGTCACAGTACAGTAATGATTAACATAGTGAGGTCACAGTACAGAAGAAAAAATACAGTAATGTTACAGTACAGAGATGAAAAATGAAGTGATGTCACAGTACTGTTTAAGGCATTGTCCAGACCAATATTAAAGGGATCCTATCACTCAGACATGATTTTTTCTAAGTACCATGTCAAAATAGCCTTAAGAAAGGCTATTCGTCTCCTACCTTTCATCGTCTTGTCCGCGCTGCCATTCACCTACAATCCCGGTTTTTCTCGATATGCAAATTAGCTCTCTCGCAGCACTGGGGGCGGGCCCCAGCGCTCAAACACTCTCTCCAGTAACGCCTTCATCTTCGTCAGCAGCGTCCTCTTCAGTGTCTTCTTCCGGCAGTGGCTTGTAACTTCTAGGCCTCGGGCCTTGGACAGAGCAGACTGCGCTGGCCCACAGGCCATGGGAAAATGGCCACTTGCACAGTATTGTAAATGGCCATATTCCCATGGCCTGTGGGCATGCGCAGTCTGCTCTGCCCAAGGCCCGAGGCCTAGAAGCTACAAGCCACCGCCGGAAGAAGACGCTGAAGAGGACGCTGCTGGCGAAGATGGAGGCGGTGCTGGAAAGAGTTCTCTCGCAGCATTGGGTACACCCCAGTGCTGTTTGAGCCCTGGCGCCCACTCCCAGTGCTGCGAGAGAACTAATTTGCATACCAAGAAAAACTGGGATTGTAGGCGAATGGTGGCCCGGAGAAGACAATGAAAGGTAGGAGCCTTTCTTAAGGCTATTCCGATGTGGTACTTAGAAAAAATCATGTACTGATGTTGTTCCACTCACTTAAATCTTCAGACCAGCAAACCGCCAAAACTTCAACTTTTAAAGTTGATGATAAATCAGTTAGTCAAGATCCATTTACTTAACATTGAATCACCTGGCGGCTACTTACCCTCTTAATACCTATGGAAGCAGTAATGGGATTCTTATAGTACTGCTATAAAAATAATACTATTAAATAATAAAATGGTGGAATCTGTTGAGCGTTGTTCTTCATCTTTGGTTGCAGTTACCTAATTTTAAGACCTTCTAATGACCAATTATTTTTTTTTTTTATTATGTCCTGATGCATCAATACCATAAACTTCAAAGAAGGTGGGTAAATGTTTTTCTCATGACTGTATCCTATGTTTTTTATTTTAGCTTACTTGGATAAATAGCGGTGAAAATCACATTTTTGTAGCTTCACTAATCTGGAAAGGAAAGTGTTAAACGTCTAAGCTAATGAGGACTCATCCTCGAAGAGCCATATTCACAATCTGTTGGATTTTTTCCTAGCCAATTCCATTTTAACACCAAGGTATAGTGGTCTCCAGAGACAAGCTCGGTTTTATTAGTGCTGGATAGATCTCCTCTAAATAGATTGAATGTAATAATCTACTAAATTAGTATATAAAAAATACATTTTGGACATCACAATTTAAGGTGCAGCGAAGTAACTTTTCTTGATTCTTTTGTTTGCGACTCAATTGCACAAATTTTCTCTAAAGTGGATGAGTATACAGAATAATATGATATGATAGAAGTAGGGGGAGGAAAGGAGTAGAGCAGGCGTGAGCAACCTGCAGTGATAAGTCCTCATTTTAGACAGTATAGGAACAGGAGACATCACAGAGAAGAATGGGGAATTTAATGGCACAATTTATGGAGGGCTGCTGGCAAACACCGTTCACGGGGATCCTAACCAGCACTGTTTATATGGTACCTGGTCAGCAATGTTTATGGAAAACCTGACCTCCATTGTATATATGCAACCTGTCCTGCACTGTATATGTGGAACCTGACTTGCACTTTTTATTGGTAGAGATGAGCGAACCAGTTCTGATTTCATCAGAATTTTCCAAAAGTTTTGTGTTTGTCCAACACTAAACTTTTGGAATTCATTACCAATGAACCAGAAATAAATTTATTATACTCTGTGGTCTCTTCAGACGCCAAAGTAGAATGAGTGGAGACTAGGGTTGAACTGATCTTGAAATTTCAGGATCGTTTTTAAAATCCGATTTCTGATCATTTTCCATTCGAACCCGATCCCGATCCCAATTCTGATCCCAATGTAAGTTAATGGGATTTTTTTTAATAATCGAAGACTGGATTTTAAAAATGATCCTATTCACTACACAGCATAGAGTCCAAAAATTGTTTCAATTTTTGAACTTCACGCTGTGCAGTGATAAAAAAAAAAATAATCCCCCAGCTACTTAGCCCCCCCTGGTGTCCGCTTACCTGCACAGATCCGCTGTCGCTGCTGCTACCGCTCCCCATTCTTCTCAGTCCAGTCCTCTCTCATTGATATGCCTTTAGAGCGCTGTGGGCGGCCCCACCTCTCTAGGCTAGTGTAAGAGATGATGGGAGCAGGCGGGGCTTGTTGTGGCTTAGGAGAGTGTGGGTGGTGAGACGTGAGTGCATCACTCATGTCTCCCCTCCCAGTACCCGCCCACACTCTCCTAAGCCACAAGCCCTGCCTTCTCCCAGCATCTCTAACACTAGTCTAGGGAGGCGGGGGCGTGCAGGGTGCTCTGAAGGCATGTCAATGAGAGAGAACAGGAGCGAGAAGAACGGGGAGCGGCAGCACTTCTGTGCAGGTAAGTTGAGCGAAGTTCGTGAGTAGATAGATACTATCTACTCTTCTGTTTCCTCCCTGCTGTGCCATATACTGGACTCTGCCTCATCTCCATAACTTTACATTGACTTGTCTATCTACTTTTCTGCTTCGTCCCTGCTTTACCGTATTCTCAGCTCTGCTACATCTGACGAAGGAACAAAGCAGAAGAGTAGATAGAAAAGTCAATGTACAGTAGTATATATCTACTCTCGAACTTCAGCAATGGCTTATTATATGGCGAGTGCCTCGTCGTCCTCACAGCAGCGCAGAACAGAATGATTTACCACAGCCTGCCACTCTTCTGCTTTGTCCCTGTTTTGCTGTATACTCAGCTCTGCTACATGTGAGATGTAGCAGAGCCGAGTATATGGCACAGCAGGGAGGAAACAGAAGAGTAGTACGCTGCCATAAGAATGAATGGACGCAGCCAGCACGCAGGGGGTTAAGTGGCTGGACGCCAGCAAAGTCTGCTTGCCAGCCGCTTCCATTCATTCCTATGGGTGCGTGCTATTCGAAATGGGAGTTTCGAATAGTACTCGCTCATCTTATACAATAGCTCCGACCACGAATTCCGATTGCGATCTTGAAATTTACTCAATCGCCGATTGGAATCTGAACATTTGCGATCCCGCGCTCAACCCTAGTGGAGACCAAGTGGAGGTGTTAAAAACACTCAACTTCTCGGACCTGTTCTGGGCCTCCTCTGGCCTCCTGTGTGGTGTCAGAGTGTCAGGACATTTGGCACTTCCCATGTGACCATTGAGACCCAATCACAAGATGTATGTGCCCATGATGTCACCTAGGAGGCTGGAAGAGGTCAAAACAAGATCTAGAGAGAGTGGTGGATGCCACTGGGAGGCCCAGAAGAAGCGAGGGAAGGTGAAAATAACAGTTTATTTTGTCTTACACATCTCCCTTGGACCTCCACCTACTATACTATGGGATCTGAAGAGACTCCAGAGTATAATTTCATTCCTGAAATAAAACAAATTTCAAGAGGTTCACCCATCTCTATTTATTGGGAACCTATAAAGTTGATATGGGGCTTTTGGAAAGGGAGCCTATTCCAGGTTGGTCTTGTCATCGTTTTAATGGTTATCTGTACCAGGATGAGATCTCCAAAGATGCTGGTGTATTAGCAAACAGCCTGGAAAGTGTACTAAAGGCATGAAATAGTGAAATAGGAAAAGGGTATTTGGGAGTGTGATAGTGTCAAGCAGTATCATAAAGCGACTTCATTTTTGTCATTGCTATACAGTAGGTCCCCTCATACTCTATGTACAATGCTGAATGTCAACATGTTTTTCTCACTTTTTAAGTCGCAATTCATGATTTATGGATGAAAACCATTCTACAGACGCAGAAATACATCAAACGTTACACATTAATACCTATACAGAATGCAGATCCTCCATCCCGACAACATATGGCAAATCTGTGTCTCTCAGATCCTCGCACATAAAAGTTACCCTGTGAAATACAAAAGACATGATTTGCTTACTCATACATATAATACCTCTCCCAAGTTATTAGTCCCTGCCCTGCTCTTTATTCCGGGGACATTTCAAGTGCACATAGCTGCATACATTGCTCGAATAGTACAACAGGGGAAACTTCCTTCACCCCGACAGTTTGCAAAATAGGAAGAGGCACAAAGGGAAACAAAGAGGCAGACTTCATTATGATGTTACCCCCAGCGCTTCCTGCATTGTTATCAGCAACCGCCTTCTTTCCAGGATACCGTAGGCTCTATCCAACTCGACGGCGTTCAGGAACTTAGGCTGAGCCTGCTATGAATGTGGGATCTCATATGTTCACCGTTGATTAGAAAGCATTACTGGTATTGTCCTTTTGGGCTTTACACCAGCAATAAAAACACTTGCCCTGATTGGAAACCAGCAGACACCAAGAGGATTTGCTGATTGCTAATGAGAAAGCTAGGGCTTGCTCAGATCAGCGGGGACCTTCTTGCTGGGGTCTGTAGATTATCGTGGTTAATATGGACTGGATGCCTACGGAACTTTGCCTGGTGGTAGGAAAATACAATAACTTTATTGAAACATCAGCAAAACGATTGTTTTGTAGAAGTCATTCCACTTTCTAAATTACGAGATCCAGTCGTCGTTCACTACAGAAGCCATACTCAAAGACCAAGGGGGCAACATAATTGTGTAGGAAATTTTGACAAGGCTGAATAATATATAAAGTACCACTTGTAGATCGTGAAGTTGTGGGAAAAGTTTTTAAGTATAGTTCAATCTTCATTTGTATCAATGGGATATAAAGTTGTATTTTTCAATAAATAAAATATCAATTTTATAAATGAATTAGATGTTTGTACAACTTCTATCTGAACTCGGGCCTGGTGAGAAAACTTCTGCTATAGGGGTAGCGGCTGCCACAGGGCCTGGGGCATTAGGGGCCCGGCGACAGCCACAACTGTTGTGTTTTTTTTTTTTCTTAATAGGCTGTTACCGAACGGGCCTTATTTGCTGACCGATCCTGGCAGGGGCCGGGATTGGTAAGTGATGGCACGGGCCCCACAAACACTATTATTATACTCAGGGGTCTTTTTAGGCCCCCAAGTATAATGATCAGACACCCAGGAGAGGTAAGGAACATTTAAAAAACAGTTACTTACCTCTTCACGCTCCAGACAGACATCGGGCCTAGTTGTGTGATGTCCCTGACATTACTTGACCGGGACCTGCGTCCCGGGTCCTGCGTCCCGGGTCATGTGACGTCCAGATGTCATTACAGATGGTCGACACCAAGGACTGCAGCGGAGTAGGGGATAGGTAGGTGAAAATATTTTTTATGTTTGTATCTCTCCATCGGTCTCTGATTATTATACTCTGGGGTTTGAAAAGCCCCCAGAGTATAATAATTGTTTATGGGTGTTCATTATGGAGCATAATACTGTGTACAGGAGCCACAATGGGGAATAATACTGTGTGCAGGGGCCACAATGGGGCATAATACTGTGTGCAGGGGCCACTATAGGGCATAATACTGTGTGCAGGGGCCACTATGGGGCATAATACTGTGTGCAGGGGCTACAATGGTTGCATAATACTGTGTGTAGGGGCCACTATGGGGCATAAAACTGTGTGCAGGGGCCACAATGGGGCATAATAGAGCACACAGGAATGCACGGGGAGGGATTCGATCGGTCAAGGTCTTCGGTGTCAGTCAGGAAGGTGGGGAACCCATGTCAAAAGTTTGCCACTGGGCCCTGCCATTCCTAGTTACTAGAGATGAGCGAACAGTAAAATGTTCAAGGTTCAATATTCGTTTCGAGTAGCCTCTCAATATTCGACTACTCGAATCGAATATCGAACCCTATTATAGTCTATGGGGGGAAAATGCTCGTTTCAGGGGTAGGCAACGTTCGATCAAATTATACTTACCAAGTCCACGAGTGAGGGTTGGGCTGGATCGTCCGAGCAGTCTTCTCCTTGCAGCGTCCCCTTGGCGTCTTCCGGCTCTTCATTCACTCTGCCAGGCATTGGGCCTGGGCAGAGCCGACTGCGCATGCCCGCACTACAAGCGGACATGCGCAGTCGGCTCTGCCCAGGCCCGATGCCTGGTAGAGTGAATGAAGAGCCGGAAGACGTCGCGGGGAAACTGCACAGAGAAGGCTTCTAAAGGTAGGAGAAGAACCAGCGTTGATTGGCCGACTGTATAGAATTCGGCCAATCAATGCTGGTTCTGCATCGAACTTTTACATTCGACTAGCGAGTGGTACTCGATCGAGTACGAGTATTTCGAATACCGTAGTATTCGATCGAATACCTACTCGATCAAGTACTACTCGCTCATCTCTACTAGTTACATCACTGGCATAGAGTCACCTGTTACATTTGAAGAATAATGATGTCATCCGCTAAATTTGGAGAGAAATTATGTCAACTTTTGGATTTGGTACTGAATTTAACCGGGAAAGACATATTGAAGATATAGCTCAATTTATAATCATCTATGGAAAGGCTCAATATGCCCAAAGCTCTAGTTCACCTACCCAACTACCTATCATTTGTGGAAAAAAAGAGGGTTGGTTGAAGTTTCCTTTGCTATGGTTTCCTCCATGGTTGTTTTTCCAAACTCACCAAACCTGTAAGAATGGACAGTCCTGTTTAAGATCCCTCTAACCATTGGGCAAAATGGATCTCCTCCTTACTCCCAATGGGACTCTTTAGGAGGTGCATAGGCTATCTACATATGGTACATGTATGTATATGGTACATCAAACCTTGAGTTTCATGGAATGTCACTGCAGAACCTCACAGTGAAGTTCTGGAGTTTGCCCCATGGTGGGCATGATGAGCATGTTATACAATTTAGTCTTTATTCACATAACAAGGTTCTCCAGCCGTTTCTAGCCAGCACACAGCCCTATAGACAATAATGGATCTATTCTGGTCTGCTAAATAATACAACATGCTATTTCTTGGGTCATTTTCACAGGTCCTTCAACAGACTCAAGTATATAAGAGATCAGTGAAAGTGAGTTACCCTCAGGTGTATTTTTTCACAACCGAGCCCACGACATGTTAGTCTGAATATGCACTTATCGCTAGTTTATAGGCTACAATGTCTCTTGCTATTGACAATGCACAGCACAAGTCATCTTTAGCCATGCCTGCACTGGGAATATTGTGGTACTCACATAGCGTAAGGTAAGTAAAAAGTTCATTTTTGGCTTTAGTGATCCAAGGTTGATAGCTACAGAATTCCTATAAGGGCTAGTTCACACGCAATTATGCGTGTGCATATTCCGTGGCGGCTGCCGTGATGGGATGCCAGTGCAGTGCACGGCCTCTTGTCGCGGCT